>NW_010248064.1:14358-23405 GCF_000690775.1 Eurypyga helias
AGCCACGGGAAATAGTGTTAACTCTTTCCTGACTGAACCCAGCACAAAAAGTTACCAGGAAAGAAAACTGGCCGAAGAGATCTTCAAAGGAAGTGGTGAAGGACCGAAACATTCTTCTGTTAGATAAAAAGAAAACAGGGGTGATGCTGGTACCAAAGACTCCAGCAGAGTGGCCATCTTCACAGAAACGTAGCGTAGCACGGCTTCCCTGTAGGCTGGGTCTGAATGTGGTGTCTTCAGTTTAGATAGTGTGGTTTTAGATATTTCCTACTTGGGGAGCCGACGTTTGTTGTGGTGGCTGCACTGGACATCCAAGGTCTCCAGGGAGAAAATGTGTGATTTCCTCCCAGGAGATTCCCTGCAGGAGTCATCCCCTCACAAAAGGGAACACAAGGCAGTTTTCCATGAGCCGTGTAGTTTTACATGAATTAATTGATTTGCCAACTAAAAGGTATTTCTGCAGCTGAATTGCTGTGTTTCCATTATAAACAGCATTAAAACAGTCACGTAGAAACAGATGATACAACTCACACTGATCTGGTGAAAGAAACACTTAGTAATGCTGTTCCTTTCACTACGATAGCAGAATTCCAGTTGGCTCCCAGCTCGGAAGGCAAACTGGAGATTCTGCAGGCAAAGCAACGCGTATCACTAAAACTTCAGAGAACTTCAGCTTTGGCAGAATAACTATGCAATCAGCATGAAAAGCTGTGGAATTGTTCTGATTGGTTTAGATTTTCTTAATGAGTCAAGGAAAAAGTAGCACTGGGAGACTGTGAGACAACCTTGACTTGAACCAATCTGCAGGTTAAATAGCAAAATTGGCAAGGAATGACAGGCACCCCGTTAATGAGAAACAACTGTGGTGCTAGAGAAACAGCCTCACCTGAAAGCTGTGTTTTACCAAAAGAGGAAGGACGCCACGGAGTGCGCAATATCTGACAACTGTACCTTCCTTCGATTCCGAGGAGGCTTCAAGTGAACAGAACCATCACTGTCTGTGCCCGGTATACGAGACGTATCTTTTACTGTTGTGGGCACACCTCATTGCCTGTGAATGTATAAAAATGCATGAACACATGAGAAATGTAAAAAGGTGAGGCCATCAGGAGCCTACAGTCTCTTTACCCTTCCCCGCTGGATGCAGTCCAGGTCTGCAGTCCCTCCCTGTTCTGCAGGGACCCCGCTACACACGTTACTTCACAGGAGGCTCAGGACACGTTTAAAGACTTGGCTGAATTGGGTTCTAAAGGATGAAGGCCTGCCATAGGATGAGTTATAACCCATTACCCCAAACAGGTAGTGGTGGCGATTCTGTGGTTTGATTTCAGCTGTAAATCACACAGGTTCTGTAGAGAGGATATAAAACCTGATCAGCAGTTGCTGGTACTGAAGCTGCGCCTGCGGGCACAAGCTGTGAAGAGAATGCCCAGCGGAAAGGAGCTGTGCGCCTCTCCGTCCCCAAGTGTCATTTCTTGGTCGTGTCAGTGCTGCTGAGTGGCCCTTTGCACGCTGCGTTTGCACAGCGTGTCGCCTTCAGACGCAGGAAAGAGCACGCTTTGTGTTTGTCTAGGAAGAAAAGGTGAAGAAGGGTCGTGTGGCCTGCCGGGTCAAGACGGCTTACCTGGGGCCCCTGGACCACCGGGTGACCAAGGGAATATGGGGGAGCAAGGATACACTGGGCCACAAGGTAAGAATGAAACACGACTTTTGAGAGGTGTGTGTGAGATGAGACAGAGACCTGAGTTTTCTCTGTAGGCCCCCAGTTCACAGAGACATACATCCGCCCCTGGCCTGAGATATTGCGACACTTCGGTCCCCTCTCAGCTCAAGCACTGATCGTGACATTTGTGAATGATTTCATAACGCATAAAAAGACCTATCAGGGGAAAATTTATCTCAGCATCCATTATTAGCCAGAAAGGCAATTAAGCACACATGCTTAAACACCATATATCAATAGACAGGCATTTCTGAGTCGGGACTAAGGGTGCGACTCTCTGAGTAATTAAGATTGCATTTTAACTGTGCCCTCTGCTTATAAATGAATGGTTTAATACATACTGGGAGGAAAGGGCACTGTTACTGCAGGGCTTCAGATTCAGTCCATCCTAGCGAGCGAGTGGGAAATCATTGCCCACCTCAATTCATTTCTTAGTCCATACAGCACAGAGCACAGTGGAAAAGCCAACTGTCACGCGTTCTGTGGCAGTGTGGTTCATTTCTCTTTGGTCAGAAGGGTAACGTGAGTCTCCTGGTGTCTCTATTGCCCAGGAAACCCGTGACGTTGTGTTACATTCAGTCAGGAACCCCTTACTGAACACTCCAGCAGAGATAAAAGGTCACACTAGCTACGTGTTCATACAAGTACATTTCTTCTACCTTTTCTCCTGTGTGTAAGGTCCACCTGGCCAGACTGGTGTCCCAGGACCACCAGGCCCCCATATTAGATCCGCGAGTGGATTCTTGCTCGTCCTTCACAGTCAGTCGGACAGAGAACCACTCTGTCCACAGGGGATGCCAAAATTATGGACCGGCTATAGTCTGCTGTACCTGGAAGGACAAGAGAAGGCTCATAATCAAGATCTTGGTACGTACCGCAGCACATAGCTGCACTCTAGTTAAGGTCTACTGTGGTGTGATCCACACAATGAATGCAAAGTCAAACGAAGCACACTATAGAATCGTTACTTCCTTATTTTCTACGGACTCAAAACTAATTTATACTGATCATAACGAGCTTGGCTACGCTGCCCTATTACGTGACCCATTTAAAATGGCTTTCTGCTGCCAGCTGAATGAAAACAGTATTTCTGCCTTTAAGGAGTTTTGAATAGAAGCTGGAGAGATGAGTGGTTCGTTTCACTCATCGTGGGTAGTCATTTAGGGCTCTTTGAACTCACTGGAGAGGTTTTCCGACATCAGGAATCTCATTCAGCCACTCTGAAATAACTCCTTGGAGGATCTTCTC
Organism: Eurypyga helias; assembly: GCF_000690775.1. NCBI lineage: Eukaryota > Metazoa > Chordata > Aves > Eurypygiformes > Eurypygidae > Eurypyga > Eurypyga helias. Next base: position 17,330 of record NW_010248064.1, read on the forward strand.
CTTTTTACTGTCAAGGCAGCTTGGGAAAAAGAGCTGGTTAGATGGTTACCGTTGGGTAATACAAATCAGCGTTACCAATAAAATTATGCATCACGTGTATAGCAGAATTGTGTGCTTTTGAGAGTCCCAGGCTAATCTTTTTCAGAAAAGACAGAGCCAAATTTCTGCCAAAGACAGGTCTCTTGGGGTCTTGGGTTATTTCTTCTAAGTTTTCTACAGTTCTGACTAAAATCAGCTGTCTAAATAAGCAGCCTGACTTGCAGCCCAGGATACTGATTGGCTGCAATTTGCACGGAAGAAATTGCCTCTTGTATAACAAGCCAACAAGAATTTAGGAAAAGAAATCTCCTAGGAGGAAAGGCCAAGGACCTAATAAGCTGGACAAAACCAGAAGTGTTTAAAAGAGTAATAAAAAGAGATATTTTTAGTACAGCAGTGTTGGTTTGAAATGTTTTCACCATTTGGCATTCCACAGGAGAGCCAGCTGGTAACAGAATGCCTTATAACAGCACTGAAAATACGATTCAGAGAAAATAAAGCCCTTGTTTCCTGTGACCAGCGTGTGCCTTTTGCAGGCACTTTCCTTACTGGGGCTACCCCAGCTCCTTTAGGATTACTGGAATGGAATATTTTCAGTGATAAACAAAACTGGCTTCTGTAGAGAAATGTCACGTCTTCAGGGAAGGCATTAGGGTTTGGGGGCATTACAGAAATAACACATCACGCACAAAGTTCAAGGCAGAATGTGTATGCAGTGATTATTATAGTTAACTAAATAGGTCATCATGAAACTGTTCTAAATTCAGTTCTGGGAGAAGAATTTCACCTCTGAAGCAGGCTGAAGTACGCACTAGTGCCTTCTTAATTCCCACTGATGGCTGCCCCACGAGGAATTTGCAGGACTGGCTCTGCAAAATCCCTCAATCCTTTTATTTCAAGAGCCTGTGAAACCTCTCTGGAAGGCAGTGGAGCGGCTGCTGAGATTTCAGCCTCATGCACAGATAGCAATGGCTTGTCATACTTCACCAAAATTTTCTGTTATCAGCACTGGCATTTGGTTTCTCTCTGCTCCTGATGAGTTTGTAAATAGCAGATCTCCTTTTAAGCCAGCCACCACCTCTTGCCTAATTTATTTTTCAGCGTTGGCACAGCTAAGAGATTTGTTAACATGACTGTTTGCCACGGTGACAAACTGCGTCATGTTTAAATACCGGATGGTGACATAAACATTTCTGGTGAAAGGAAGATAGGTATTGTTCAAAAGGTTTCTGCTTTCCACGTAAGTCGCCGTTCTGGCAGAGAGCCTGGGAGGTTCACCACCTGTGAGCTACCCAGCTCCGGTTAAGATACAGGTTTTGTGGCAACACTGGCCGGAATACTGTTTCCAACGTCCTTGGAAGGAAGCAGTGCCTCTTGCATCAACTGTTCCTCTTTTCAGGTCTGGCAGGGTCTTGTCTTCCCGTGTTCAATACCATGCCCTTTGCTTACTGCAATATCAACCAAGTGTGTTACTACGCCAGCCGAAACGATAAGTCCTACTGGCTGTCCAGCGCCGCTCCCTTACCGATGACGCCGCTCCTGGAAGAAGAAATACAACCCTATATAAGCAGATGTGCTGTGTGCGAGGCCCCAGCCCAAGCAGTGGCGGTTCACAGCCAAGACCAGTCAATCCCTCCCTGCCCAGTGAACTGGAGAAGCCTTTGGATAGGATACTCCTTTCTGATGGTAAGAGTCTGGGCACGTGGTCGTGCACGTTACGTTCCTCTCATTCAGCTTTTGCGTTTGAAAGGTTCAAGGATTTTTAGCTCTGAGAAGTAAAGTACCCAGTGTCTAGCAAACATTATAAAGGAAAATTCAGACGGAGAAACAAGCTGAGGGTTAGCTCCAAACTGCTGATCCTGGCTGTAGCTGTATGTACTGAAGCCCCAGCCTTAAGCTACACGTTCCTTAAAATCACAAAGCTCTGGCTTGTGTGTCTAACGAACAGTGGGGTTTTCATGTACACAGACACACCTTTCGGAGTTAGAGAGCCGGGTCTTTTTGGTGCCGTTACCTCTGCACTGTAGTTTAGGTAACAGCATTTAGAGTCCACCTGGACCACACTCTTCTTCCGTTTCCTAAATACCAGAAAAGTAAGTGAGCTGGGTCAAGATTTTTGAGATTAAGCTCTTACAGAGCAAATGAAGATCTTCTCCAGCAAGGGAAGCTTCCTCCAACTTAAGATCACTGAAAATAGTGCAGTTAAAAGCAAATAAAGTCAGAAAAATACCAATTAACATAATTCACCTGCTTTTCATGTTATCAAGTGCTGTCATTGTTCTTTCCAGCACACTGGATCTGGTGATCAGGGTGGTGGACAGTCTCTTATGTCACCTGGAAGTTGCCTAGAAGACTTCAGATCAGCACCCTTCATTGAATGCCAGGGTCAGCGGGGAACATGTCAGTTTTTTGCTAATGAGTACAGTTTCTGGCTCACAACAGTGGTGCCTGAACTGCAGTTTGCATCCGCTCCCCTGTCAGGAACTCTCAAAGAAGGACAAGAGCAGAGAAAGAAGATCAGTAGATGCCAGGTGTGCCTGAGGCATGGCTAGCGAGAGAAATGAACAGCAGCAGCCCGGGCGAGACTTGCAGAAGGTGAGCAACACGCTGGAGGTTTAAACAGCATTTAATATTTGCATGTGTTTGAGAGTGTGCAGCACTCTTCCTTTTGCTTGAATGCGTCTGCAAGACTCGGAGGTGAGGGTTCTGTTGAACCTCACCCACCACGCACACACATCTACAGGTAGTAAAATTAACAGTGAAATGAAACTGTCACATCGGAGTGCACTGCCATGATGGACGGGTAAAAAGGTGAGCTTGGAGGGTTGAATCCAGTGCAAAGGAAACCATACCTGCCATGCAGGACAATGGCTTTCCTGTTAGAAACGGCATTTACAACAGGAAGAGTATGTGCATTTACATGGCATATTATAAATATTTATCCTTGTAGATACAGATGTGCAAACATACAGATGTCTTAAAGCCCTAGAGCTGAATTTCCCCAGCTAAAGAAACCTGCACGTGCTGCTTCTGAGGGAAGGGAAAGATGTAATTGTAAAAAACCTCATAATAAAAACAGTGAAGATCAAAGTCCTTTACGGTTGCAGTGCTGAACCAGACGGTGAAGAACCAGTTAACTGGGCTTTCCTAAGCAATGAAGTTGCAAATCCGTTCAACGGCAGGTCATGTAGGAAAATAAAATCATGAGATAATGAATCCTTAAAAAGCTGTATTTATATTCACAATTAATTTCTAAGAGCAGTTAAATTAAATTATTAAGCTCCAATCCAAGTAGCTGAAGAAGCAAAGCACTTTCTAATATTTAGGGGAAAGAGGCAGTAGGATGGTGATAACAGGGGTGAACTCATCTGCGTGACGAACCCGAGAAGTGTTAGGACTATTGTCCAAACTTGAAGCTAATAAACTTTGTTCATGTTTTTGCTTTTTATTTGTAAACACACCACCAAAATAAAAGAACCATCAACCTTTTAAGATCCTTATGGAATCATAGGTCTAGAGATGCTTTTTATCTTTTAAAGCCTTGATTGTTGAAATGTTCGTAAGGTAAATCACTAAACCCATGACAAACAGGGTACACACATCTACACCTCCCTCATCCCACTACAAACCCAGAACTATTCAATGCATATTTTAATTATGTGAAGCTACTGAAAGGACAGGTTGCAAATGGAGAATTCATCCCATGCAGAAGGAGCACAAACGCTCCTTTCACCGCTTCAGTCAGCTCCATTGTTCTGGAAGGGAATAAAACGGGGTTTTTTCCAGCAGTTTTAATTTCCATTTGTGTTCAAAAGAGAGGTGTCCCCAGCAAAAGGATTTTCAAGGGAACAGAAATCCCCCTCCAAGAGTCCTAATTCACAGAAAGCTCCCTCTGCCGACATCACGAGCCCAACAGGCTGATCAGCCAATTTAAAAGTTGGATACACAAACTCAAAGAGCAGGAAGGACAGACATTCCAGTCTCAGCCAGGGGAAAACAAAACAGAGGGTAAGTCCATTCAAGGGTAAATAGGTCTGACAAAACCAACCAAACCTCGCTGATCTGCTGCGCCTACACGCTGGTCAGCCAACCCTCCTGCTCTTTCACCTGGGCAAGGATCCAGAGCCCTCCTGGGGCATGTCCCAGTCCCACCTGCCTCAGGGAACATTCCCCTTGGGTCCTCACGGCTGCTGGGACAGGGCACAGCTCTCGGTTCACTCCGCAGCCATCCCAGCTGTGTGCTGCAGGGCTGGCATGGCACACCGTCTTCTGAGGAGGCACCGCTCCCTGCCGCTGAACTCTGGGGAAGAGGCGAGTCCCCTCCTGCTTCAGAGAGCATCCCACACCCAGGCGAGAGGGGCTTTCCAGCCGGAAGTAGCAACCAGGGTCCTGGCTCTCCGTGGCACGAGGTAGCTTCCGAGCTGGCTCCTGTGAGAAGACAGGAAGGGGGGACCATCCATGCCCTAGTTGCCCGTTCCTTAGGGTGTGCAGACGGACACAAGCAAAACCAGAGCGTGCTAGCGACTTCAGCTTCTGCTCACAGTAGCAGACAACGCCCACTTCCTCCGCTGATGTCCACGTTTCCTCAGTGGATGAGGTAATTGCACATCACGGTCTGGCGAGCTTTTCCTCGCGGTATTCACCAGCTCCTCGTCCGCAGCCTCTTTTCAGGTTAGAGACTCTGGAGAAGGGCAGTTGCTTGGCTGGACACATGGGCAGCGTGGCTCTTGGTACCAACCGCGCTTGGGTCAATAACAAATCCTTACACGCTACGTTAGCGCAAGCTTTGTCCCAGGAAGACAAATAACGGAATAAAATGGGGGGTTGACATGGAACTTGCGTTCATCCACCTCAAACCAGTACACAGGAAAATCTTAAAACAGCTGAGCTCGTTTGATTGACAAACATCACGTAAAGCAGTCATGTTTGCCTGTGATGTCGATGCAAAGTGCCAGCTGCACTGCACTAGACAGGAGGGGTATGTACAAGCTACCGCTGGTAGGTTCGAGTGTCTCACAGGGGTGTGAACTCCTGTTTCACGCTTAGCTGACTCGGAGGCACTTAGAATCGTAGAATGGTTTGGGTTGGAAGGGACCTTGTCAGACACACTGGCCTAATTCAAAATAGAATTGCAGATCTATGGCTTAATATTATAAAGCAACTAAGACCAAAGTATGCAGCAGCACGTGCTTATATTCTGCAATCAGGTGTCCCAGCAGAAAATAACCAGTAAATTACTCATACGGGACCTCATGATGAAATTAAGTTGAAAAGGAACAGCTGAAGCTGTTCATGAGAGCGAGAACACTCCTGAAGGCACTGGCTTTGTGCTAGCCCTCGTAGCCCAAATCACCCTTAATCTTGCATTCGAGAGCTTGTGAACTTGTGAATTTTCTTCCATGCAGCAGGCAGGATGCTCACAGCAGCACGGAAAGTCCTGCTGGCTGCGCTCGGAGGCCATCGGCAGCAGAGCTGTTTGGAGTGAACCGCCCTGGAATTCAATTCCGCACCCAGGCCTGGCAGCGAGGAGACCTGCTGACCCACCGCCCTTGCAAACCACGACACCGTGCCTAGGAAACACGGAAGCTGCCTGGCTCTAACTCACGGCAAATCCTCAGGGCAGCTGTCAGGTCATTCTCCTTCATGTCTCTCCCCATCAGGGTTTCTGGAAGATGGAAGAAAAAAGCAGCATAGCCTGAGCCATCATCTGCTGTTTAGAAATGTGGCCATTTTTGCTTCGTTTGCTGTTTCTCATAAGAAAAGGGAAGAGATGCAGAGGCCTAAAAATCAAAATGCCTTTTGACTGGAATTTGGTATGAGCATGTCAAAAGGGAGAGACTCCAGCAAAGCCAGCTAGCAAGAACTGGAGGGAAAAATGGCTGTCGGCATTTGTACCATGAGGCTGGTACAACAGAATACATGTGCTCTCTTCCCTTTAACACTTCTCCCTAATGCCAATATGTCAATTTAAGGGGGTAGGACAAAAAGGCACAAAGCAAGCCTACAGTGGGTGGAGAGGGAGCCTGGGAGGATTACA
>NW_010248065.1:0-11968 GCF_000690775.1 Eurypyga helias
GTATAATATATAGATATTTAGTAAAGTAAATATTATTTACTTTATTTACTAATTTACTAATTCATCAGTAAATGTAGGGAGACATGTTTAAGCGTGTGTGCTGTGTAAAGAAGGGGGAAAACAGATTTCATTAAGTGAAGGAGGTGATAACCTAGTCAATTAATAGCTTTTCTAAAGTAGAATTTACCTGAAATAAAGCTTTTCTGAATTTCTGTGAAGTTACTCTGAATTTGGAGGGGAACTAAACTAGGCTTCACAAAGATTTTTCAGCTTGTTCAAAAGTCAGCTGATAAAATGGATTAACCATCTCTGAATAATTTTAAGTTCTTATTTCATACAAAAACTGTGCAAAGACAAGCCATTTGAAAACATGACTGTATATGGGCAATGCTTAATGCGGTGCTTTTCTAATTTCTTCAAAGTTGAAATACGTTGAAGTTTTTATGGGCATTTCTTTAGTGGAATTATATTTCATCTGCTGTGATTTCCTTAGTTTCATTTGGATACAAGATCTTCTTTGGTTCTTGTCTGAAGTTGTCAGCTGACACTTGTAGGTGTGTTAAACAGAATTGTGAAACTTTTAAGTTGGAAGGGACCTCCTGAGAGCATGTCTTCCACCAGACCCTCGAGCAGGTTGCCCCAGATGGTGTCCAGTCAGGTTTTCAGTATTTCTATGGCTGGAGATTCTGCAACCCCTCAGAGCAATCTGTGCCAGTGGAAGAAGACCCTCAGCTTCTACTAAGATTTCCCTTGTCTTACGTTGTGTTCTGTTGGGTAGGGTTCTCTCTTTTGTAGACTACCTTAGCAGGCATTTTGGATAGGAATGTTATGTAAATGTCCTTTTTTTTTCTTTTTTTGAAGACACTAATGAGAGGTAGTTCGCTTTTAATCCAGCAACTGGATGAAACTTCTTAAGTTGTGTTTTTTTGTTGTATTTTACCTTTCCTACTATTACGTTCACAGGCATATAAACTGCACTTCTGAATTGAAATCTATTTTAATAGTTTGTGTACTAGAACTAAAGAATTTGTCTTAAAATTCTAATACCTGAACAAATTCTTGAATGCTTTTTTCCTCTTTATTTGGAAAAAAACCCCCACCCATTTATCAAATGGTTGAGTCTGAAAGTTTAACTGATTTGAAGGAACACTAAACAACGTTATAGAAATAGAGAGGTGTATATCCAACAATTTCCTAGCACCTAAATAAAATAGGCCAAGTTTGTCTTCTACTTTTACACAACTCCTTGGACTATTATATTCATTCACATAAACTGCACTTCAAAGAGAAGTCTCCCGAATGGCAACAGGGAGTCCATTGGTGGCATGGAGTCCATAGACTAAATATATGAAGCCATCTTTGGCTAGTGAAGCTCCTGAGTCTTAGTGGAAGTGTGGTGCATGCAACCTTTGCTTTAACCACAGGTATTCCAGGCATCTGCTTCTGGCAGCTGTCTCTTCTGCAACAGGATCCTGGAGTAATTGACCCTTTTTCTCATCCGGGGTGCTGGCCTTTATGTTGAAACCTAGGTTCTTCTTCACTGGTCTTTTAAGGTAACACTTCCCATCAAGTAAAGATGCCTATGGAGCCAGATATGGTATTTTGAAGATTTTTTTTTTTCCCCCCTCCATTATTTTCTAAAGCTATGATTCTGCTCCTAAGTCTTGACCTTGGCAGTTTAGGTTTGCAGTATTTGGTATTTTATTTAATACCCCTAAAAACAGTGAGAGAACTTGAATCATAATAAGGGAGAACTTGGAGGAGGGCCTCTTAAAAATACAGTTCTGTTGAAGTCACTCTGTGAACACTAATCTTGTCTTCTAATTGTGATGGAATTTGCAAAAATGAGAAAGCCAAATTAAGAGAATAGTCCAAAGCTCCCAAGTTGTCTACTGAGGAGACTTGTATAAAGCTGAGAAAGTAAAAATAAATCTAAAGCATGTTTACATCTTTATTATGCTGTTTTAGGAAAATTATTTCTTCAGTAGAGCTTTGTATAATTATTTTGATAATCACTTAATAAATTACTTAATTTCAGAGTGCCTTTTTCTCTCCAAAATTTACTTGAGTAATTGGGTAATTTTCCTGAAAACAAAGCAAAGGAAACAGGGATTTTCCTCTGCTCACCCCTTTGGGACTTTGCTGTTCCATTTCTGTGACTGACTTCACATTAGGGCATTGGGCAGTGGAAAGGCAAAGGTCAAATGGTAAGTTCTGACACATCTGGTCTCTGTTACTTTGCATTCTGTTGCTGCATTCTGTTTTAGGGTTTTATGCTGCTGCCCACCACCTCAGGACCCTCCCACTGAAAAATCTTCATCAGCCATGTTCATACTGCTTCCTGGAGTGTTTGGCTCTGCTTGGTGTTTAAAAGATAGGGCATTTGTTTTACCCCCACCACATTTTCTCCAGTGATTCTGTATTTTTGGGGGTCAGATGGAGGTGCAGTTTTTCTAAGCATAGTTGCTCCTGGGGAAGGTGATTAGGCTGGTTTGTTTCTATTTTGATTTGCTGTATGTTTGGAAGCTCATTCTGTGAATGGGGGTTCTGGGCCAAGAGTTTTTCTTTAGCTTTCATGTGCTTTCTCTTTAATCTTGTGTATTTCTTTAAACCACCTCCTGACTCTGTTCGAAGAATTGGTTTATAGTATATTCCATGGTTGCTTTCTTGCAGTCCTTCTTTTGCGGAAGCTATTTCATTTGGTGCAAAACAATGTGCATTCCTAAAGCAAAAAGTACATATTTGGTGTCTTACCTCTCGGTCTCTTAACTGCAGAACTACAGATGTCCTCCCTTCTGTAACTAGGAGTGTAGGAAAAGTTATTTATCCTAAGCTTCATCAAATCCTTGCTTTGAACAAGGCAGTGTGATTTGAGACTCGTTTTTCCTCATCCAGTTGAGTGTCCTGTGTTGCTGAGAGTACGGAGTTGGAAGAAGCAAGCACGTCCTCTATTTTTTACTTATGCTATTGATGATATTCACAAGAGGACTTTAGTTTGATTAGCTTCATTGTGTCTTTTGCAGCCTAGCATCTCCTTATTTGTTGGAAGTGCTGTTTTGGATTCAACCAAGCACCTTAACAATTTACCCGTTATTAATTAAAAAAAATCTCACAGGCTTCTTTTTATTCACTGCAGCTTTGGTTTTAAAGGTAACATGGTATCTCATTGCTAAAATAAGGGGGTGTTTTCCTAATTGAGGACTTTCTGACTTTGTAGTTCTGCAAAAAACTGAGTATCCTGTCTCTGTTCTGCAGGTATATATATTGTTTTCAGGGAGATCGGTTAGAGTTATCTTCTCTCTCTCACGTGCTTTTCCTGCAGTTATGGTTATAATGCCTACTCCTTTGCTCTCTTAGGAGTTTATAGGTGTGTATAGCTGTGATGAACAGCTCTGGAGTATACCACAGCGTGGTACTTCACACAGTTGACACCCCTGACTCAGAAGTTACAGTCTGTCACCTGCCCGTGGTCTGCAGACCATAATGTTTAACCAAAGAAACCATACTGCTTTCAATTTACAAATGCGGTTTATATATTAAAAAGCAGAAAATTCTTCATTAGTCAAAGTTAGGAATTGGTCAGTAATCTCTCTCTGCATTCTGCAAATACAATACAAATGGGGAGGAAAGAGTTTTTCCTTTGGTTGCTGTTACTGTTGCTTCTCTTTATTGCCACGGGTTGGAGAGAAGTCTGAATGTAAGTCTGAAGTAAGAATGGACTGTGTGTACCTGTTAAGCTTTTTTGGGTAGAAGAGGAACAAGGAAGGTGGGCTGTTTGTGGAAAGTGGAATGACAGAGACTTCAGCTGCTGCTGGCTTTGTTTTGTAGAATGGTTTGGGTTAGAAGGGATCTTTAAATTTCATCTAGTCTAACCCCCCCTGCAAATGGGCAGGGACATCTTCAACTAGATCAGGTTGCTCAGACCAACCTGACCTTGAATGTTTCCAGGGTTGGGGCTCTACGAACTCTCTGAGCAACCTATTCCAGTGTTTCACCACCCTCATCCTAAAAAATTTCTTCCTCATATCTCTTCTGACTCTACCCTCTTTTAGTTTAAAAACCATTACCCTTTGTCCTGTCACAACATGCCCTGCTAAAAAATTTATCCCTGTATTTCTTGTAGGCCTCTCCAGGTACTGGAAGACTGCTGTAACATCTCCCTGGAGCCTTTTCTTCTCCAGGCTGAACAACCCCAACTCTCTCAGCCTGTCTTCCCAAGATAGGTGCTCCAGCCCTCTGATCATTTTTGTGGCCCCCTTCTGGACTTGCTCCAACAGGTCCATGTCCTTCTTATGTTAGAGGGAAGGTGAGCAAGTGGCTGTGTAGTACTTAATTTCTGGCTGGGGTTACAATATGGCAGGGCCCCGGAGCTGGATGCAGAACTCGAGGTGGGGTCTCACAAGAGCAGAGTAGAGGAGTAGAATCCCCTCCCTCAACCTGCTGGCCATGATTCTCTGGATACAGCCCAGGATATGGTTGGCTTTCTGGGCCTCAAGCAGACATTGCCAGGTCATGTTGAGCTTCTTAACCAAGACTCCCAAGTCCTTCTCCTCAGGGCTGTCCTCAGTCCATTCTCCACCCAGCCTGTACTTGTGCTTGGGATTGCCCCAACCCATGTGCAGGACCTTGGGCAAGGAATGGTTCATATTTTCTAAACCCTTGTTTATCTTCACATTCTACGTCTTAACTGACTTTCTCTTTGCTTGATTGTTAATTTACAGGACCAGCTATTAAAAAATGGTAAATTAAAGACAACACCAGAAGTTCAGAAGTATATTCTCCCAGAGCTGTTGCCTATCCAATGTGGACTTCTGCGGGACATTATTTGTCACTGGTATCCATCTGGACATTGAGCTGTTGCCCACTGAGGTTGCCCACTAATCTCTAGATGTGACCATATAACTAATCCAGTGAGCAGTCCGCCCATCAAATTAAATATCTTTCCAATTTAGAGAAGGATGTTGTGGGGGACCGTGGCAAAGGCCTTATTGAAGTCCAGATAGATGGCATCCATACCCTTGCCTTGTCCACTGTTGTAGTCACTCCATCATAGAAGACCACTAGTTGGTCAGGCAGGACTCGCATGGGATTTTTCCATTTTTCCAGTCACTGGGAACTTCACCTGACTGCCCTGACTTTTCAGATATTCTGGAGCTTGGCAACTACATCAGCCAATTCCCTCAGGGCTCTGGGATGCATCTCATCAGGTTCCGTACACTTATGTATGTTCAGGTTCCTCAGGTGGTCATGAACCTGATCTCTTCCTGCAGTCCCTGCTGTGAGGTCCATCCACTCGAGAGTAGTGGGAAGAGAGGTTGCCAGTGAACACTGAGGCAAAAAAAGTTGAGTACCTCAGCCTTCTCTTCATCTGTTACCAGTTTACCACTTGTGCTCACCAGGGAGTTACACTTTCTTTGGCCTTCCTTTTCTGGCTGACATACCTGTAGAAGACCTTATTATTCTTTGCATCCCTTGCCAAGTTCAGCTCTAACCACACCTTGGCCTTCCTGACCCCATCCTACCCAACTGGGCAACATCCCTATACTCTTCCCAGGATAGCTGTCCCTGCTACCACTGCCTATACACTTCCTTCTTACCCTTTAGTCTGACCAGTAGATCTCGACTCAGCCATGCTAGTCTCCTGCCTTCCTTTCCAGGTTTCTTACACCTGGGGTTCTTGAGCTCTTGTGCTCTGTGGAAAGCGTCCTGAAAGATATGCTAGCCCTGTTATCCCTTGTCTCTGGGGGCAGTTTCCCAGGGGTGCCTATTGACTAACTCCTTGAACAGCTGGAATTTTCCTTTCCTAAAATTCAGGGTAGTGACTTTACATTTTACCTGACCCATATCCCTCAGGACTGCGAACATCTTTTATGTTTCCTGCTTACTGTGGAAACCTGTGCATAGACCTGTTCTGGTTTTCATGTCATATTTTATACTGTCTTTGCAGAAAAAGCACAGTACTTTGTGGACAGGTGGACTGTCTTGTTTTGATTACTTTGTGGATCAGGGAGCGATGTATTCTATTTGGTATCACTATCATCACTGATTACAGATAAGGTTGCTATAACTCTTGTTATGAAAAATATTTCATTAGCTGGAAAAACACAGGCATTCTTTCATTCTGGGCCATTTAATATCCAGGACACTGATTGCAAATCTAATGTAGCCATGGTAAATGCCGATATTTATAAGTAGTTTTAAACCATCCCCTACCCTTTTATTTTCAAGGAAATATGAAAAATATATTTAGCAGCAAAACAAAAGAATTCATTGTTTCATGATACATGAATAGCTATTTGAGAGGCATGTTGATTGTACATATTGGAAATATTTTTAAATGAATAGCTGAGAATTAATGCTAATGCTAAATTTAAAAAGCCTTAGTTCTTCCTTAGATAAGTGTGGTTATGTTGACTTGGTTCTTATTCTTCTAACCTTGTGACCAAAATTTAAATGGTTGTGAACTACCAGCATAAGAATTTGTGTGTCAGTATTTCTTCTGGATGCATTGTTGATATCCATATACTGTTCTTTCAAAATAGGGCAAAGTGTTTAATGCTCCCATTCATTAAATACTAATTTCTTTTATTACTGATTAAGCCAAGACCACATATTTATTGGTGCCAAGGGATGCCAGCTGTTTAGTGCTCTGGGTGTTTTTTTTTTGTTATTTTATACTCTTATATTTTGCCGTAAGGAGTCTAAATCACATGAGTCTGATTAGTACAGGTGTTGTTAATAAAGGCTGTACTCTTCATGCATTATAGACAGAAGTAGTGTCGTTGAATAGTTTGTTTTCTTTTGCCTTTTTCATTTTTGACAAATTTTAGCTAACTAGAATGAATCTTTGCATACCTGTCTTTCCTTCTGAAAAATGTGTTTGAAATATTTGAGTAAAATTGTGAAGATGAACTTAGAGTGACGTTTAAAAAAAAAAAGAAAGTATTTTTGCACTTAACCCAGAATAAAGCACCTGATTTAGTTATTTGCAGTATGTCTGTGTAAATATTTAAAATTGCTCCCACCATGCAAGTGGGAATCTAAAATTCAGTGTGGAGGTCAGAGTCATAGAACAGTTTGGCCTGGAAGGGACCTTGGTCACCTAGTCCGATCTCTGTGCCGTGCACAGGGACAGCTTCCAGTTTGCTCAAAGACATATGCAGCCTGACTTGGAACACTCCAATGATGGGGCATCCACAAACCTGTTCCAATGTCCCACCACCCTTGTTGTAAAAAATGTATTTCTGGGTTTGCTCAGACTCTGCTGTGGTTGCTTTTGGGCTCTCTGGCTTGGCTCTTACTTGGGACCTGGCTGCACATCGCTCAGCTGGTGGTGAGCATTGTATCATGTTGTACTGTGTATTTTATGTTAATTACCTATTACTTGTAGTAATTTTATATATCCATTTATATATGTATTATTCATTTAGATGCAATTAGTAAATAGTTTTTATCTCAATTTTATGAGCTTCCTTGTCTTTTTTCCACTAAAACTTCCCCTCTGCTGGAAGAGGATGGGGTGAGGGGGGACTTGTGAGAGTAGCTTTGTGGTATTTTGCTGGCTGGAGTTAAACCACAACAGCAGTTTTAACTATTTCAGGTACTTAAAAGATATGCAAATATTCTCTTATTTGTCCACAGTATCACAGGATTTGGAAAGTACTACAAAGTCATTTCGGGCAGAGTTGACACGATGGACCCAAATTCTATTTGATTGGTCATGGTAAATCAGTGTGAATATACCCAGAGGTATACATACGGTTATGTTGCCTGTAAAATAAAACTACTTGTACGTGCCTGTGTTCTTGAATGTATTGAAAATTGCAAACACATTATGACTATATTAATCCAGAGCATTATATTTAAATGAAAACTAACTCTGAGGCCTGTGCTGACACTTTTAGATTATCCTGTGCTCTAAAATAAGTGATTTAAGTCTTAATGTAACTCTCTGAATTGTAGCAATTCTAGAAGGCAGTTATGTGACTTAGAAAATTCATGTACTGTTCCAGTGTGTGTGCATCTTCCATCCAAATTCCTTCAGTGACTACTGTTAGTTTTAATTGACATAGTGTAGATAATTACAGCTTGAAATGAAAGCTCACAGATAGGGTAACTTATCCTTGATCTATAAAGGGATTAAAACAAACCCTTACCTCTGGAACTGAACCCTTTGCTTTCTCTTATTCTGTCCGCTTTGAAAACAATTCTTACATCAGCCAAGTGTTGAGTAATCAGAAAAAAAGTTGTTGGTGTAGTGGCTGTACCAGTGAATGAAAGCATGCAGAGAGCATTGGGACTGCATTCACCAAAGAGCCGAGGAAGTCATATACTTCTGCCCATTCAGTGAGGGTGGCATTGCGTGTCATAGGTCAATGTCTATCTGGTAACTTCTCCCTACCATTTAACACGGGTTTATTTCTGTCCTGTCGTCTTCTCCTGGGCCAGGAAATAACTTGTATTTCTTGTCTGTTGATGACACAGTGAATCAGTCATGTCAATTAAAAATGTGTCATAAAATTATTCGGTTAGGTGAATTGCTGTCTTTCTGTCACACTTGTGGAATAATCTTAGAGGTCATTCGTTAAATGAATGGCAACATCTTTTAGTATGTTGTGTAGTATTTTAGCTTAGACCACTATTACTGCATCAGCATTGTAATGCAATAACATTATTTTTTATGATGCCTGCTTGCTTTCAATGGAGTTCTGAGTAAGGATGTAATCTCTTGGGGTGGGGTGTGTAGGTATGTATATTTATCTACACACAGTTTTTTATATTCTTTATATATGTGTAAGTAAAGTAGTATACTATTGTTTTCCATTTTGATTCAAAGTTATTTTTCTTGCCAAAAGTGCCAACAGAGATAAGATGTCAGAAAATGCTTTAAATAGAAAATCAGGGATGGAAGATAAGTTAAACTATTTTTCCAGTATTGTAAAATTACAGGATGGTTGCATATCCCATATACTGCAACATCAAGGAAGTGGGGAGGAAGTGAGGATACACTTGTTTGCTGAGGGCATCTATTTCAAAACTCTCAGGCTGGTTTGGTCACATACCGCCTTCTTACAAATCCCCCCCTGTCCCTTATATGTAACAGTGCACACTGTATGTGAGTGACTTTTGTGAACCTGAAAATAATCTATTGTTATTGTTAGAGCCTGGTGCGTGTAAGGCACTAAGTTTTCTTGTGAGGTACTGGTCATCTTGTCTTCTGGTAGCTTCTTAGATTGTTGAGAAACGTAGCACCTCAAAAGTGGGTTCTGTAAAATGTAAGAGTATTCTGTACTGTGACCACTCATCAGGACTGGGTGGGTGTGTTGTAGGGACAATACCTCTTACTTAGGAATAGAATACATGACTGGAACTCACAAAGAAACACTGGCACAGCAGGATCGAGAGTCTGTACTGTCAGGGTGCAACAGTCTTAAGTTTCAAAGTCTTGAGACATCAAGAAGCAAACATGAAGTTTATAAAGAGCTCAAGCCTTTAACTGAGCTGTTGTAGTCAGACGTATACTAGATGTTAGGGGAGTCTAATGCAATCCATATTAACCATTTTCTTGCAGATGTTTCAATGCTGTGTTATTTTGTGTGTTTTTTTTCTTAATTCCGTATAGTATTTTCTATTTCCATAAGCGTGCTTCCAGCTGGACAGTAATGTGTTTTTCACTTTGTATTGAAATATTCACTTCATAACACAGTAAATTGTCAGTATCTGATTATTATAGAGTTCATCTAAAAATAACCAGTAAATAGATAGATCCCTCTCTACCCCCAGCTGTTTCATTCCACCTTTTGGGGGTATCTACTAATTACAAACTCTCGTTTAGTTTCTTATCCTGTTCTTTTCTAGCAGTTACTGGAGAAAGGGGGAAGATGTTGTTTGTTTGGGTTTTGTTCTTTGTGGGAGCTTTTTCGTTTTTCCTGTTTTTCTTCCCTGTTCTGGGTGTGTTCTCTTAAAGATTTCAGAAGACGTGTCTTCCTAAATAGTAAATAATTTGTAATGCTATAAAAACTTAAGGTATGAACACTACTAATAGTTGACCTGCTTTGAAGTAAATACAGTGAAACATCAAAAAGAGTACTCATTGCAAACTGTAGATGACTGAGAGGCTTGATGTTTGAAGGAGGAGGTTTTTTGGTTTATCCTTGTTATCAACACAGTATACCATAGCCAGGTAAACAGAAGTTAAATGCACCTGTAAATTTAATACCCAAACCATCAGAATGTGTAGTTCCTGTGAGAAAAAGAGTGCTTAGGTTTTTGGCACCTCTCCCACTGCTAATTCCAAAGCTTTTCCTGTAGCAATTCAGTATTGTTACTTTAAAAAAATGCCAGCTAATTTTCCTTGATAAAGCAGTGTAAAGCTTTGTATATTTAGGTAATTTTTGAGTTTCTATTAGACAAATGTATGCAATATTGATAGTTTTACATATTTGGGTATCAGGTGTTCAGAGTAGTATTTGTGCTTGGATTTCACTTCCAAAAATAAAATAAATTGTTTTAATTTAAATAAGAGCATTTGTCTTTCCCTCCTCGTGAGCCAGAGGGCTCTAATATTTTGTGACTTACACAAATATTTAGCAAATGCACAAGTTCACTTGCAAGCAAATACATTTGCTGTAGCTGGTCATGCAATACAACCATTGTCAGTGGCTCATCCAATGCTTGTCCGTGCTTCTGAGCTTGCTGCTGTTAAACATTGAGAAAAATCCAGTTTACGTACAAAGAACACATGCAGGGCCTAAGGTCCTCTTCATTTCTGTTTTCTTTTAATGGAGAGAGTGGTGAGGCACTGAAACAGGTTGCCCAGAGAAGCTGTGGATGCCCCATTCCTGGAAGTGTTCAAGGCCAGGCGGGATGAGGCTTTGAGCAACCTGGTCTGGTGGAAGGTGTCCCTGCCCATGGCAGGGGGGTTGGAACTAGATGGTCTTTAAGGTCACTTCCAACCCAAACCATTCTATGAATCTATGTCTTTAATTATCATGATGAGCTAAAATTACTTTCACTGTAGGCTGAGGGAAAATCCCACTTTTCAGGTGGTACACATTGTGCTAATTTTTTTATATTGTGTAATTTAGTTCTGGTGTGCTGGTTGAATGCCTATCTGACATCAGACGTGCTGTGAATAATCTTGGTTTTAATGAGTAATTTTCACTAACTTTCAAGTTACATCTGTATACTGCCTTGTGTATACGAGTTCTCACCTGTTGAAGGTACACTCTTGCTGACCTCTTGAGCTGTTAACATACACTTGAATAGGCTGAACATTCCTTGGGTATGCTGAAGATTGATACATCCCAGGCCTTGACAGCTGTAGTGTTTGTCAGTGCCAACTTCAAGCAGTGCAGGCAGCCCTTTTTTGGAATAAATTGGCTTCCAAGACTATTCAGGGAACAGCCTTACCAAGTCCATTAATTGTGCCAAGAGCTTAAAAAGGCCTTTTAAATTTCTTTTCATCTTAAAACTGTAATAATTTCTAGCTCATACGCATTCTGTTAAACAAATGCTTAACTACTTATAGATTTAAATGAAACAGTTGAACAGTTGTAGCTACTAAAATGTTCAGCATGTTGAACAGTAGTAAGTCACGTTTTATGGTTACTTAGTGTTCATTGATGAATATTTTACTAATGTTTCACTGTCATGATGAGAAATTTTTTAGATTTGCATGTAAGTTTTATTTTTATGTAATAACGTTCACAGATTTTTAACAGCAGATGATGGTTTATTTTTTTTACTGGTAACTTATTTGAAGATGCTTTTAAATAATTTTACACTTTTGGCAGAAAGGCCACTTAGGCAGGATGCTGCTTTTGTTTTGTGTGCATTTACACAAATACAAACATTCTGTAAGAGAGATTTGTTGATTTAGATTAGGCTGTTTATATAACTACAGAATTGCTTTCTAGTTCTGTCTGCTCATTCATACATTGCAGTAGTAGAATCACAGAATGGTTTG
>NW_010248066.1:0-53621 GCF_000690775.1 Eurypyga helias
GGAGGGGGGCGGGGGAGGAGGGCAGGGAAAGGATGATAAAGGGCTTTAAGGAAGACAGTGATGCAAAAAGAGTTTTGGTTTAATCGTTGCACCTAGTACTTCCCACCTGACAGCTGACAATACTCAGGTAAACCCCTCAAAGCGGCACTTTCCTCCAGTCTCTAAATTTCAGTGAGTGTGCTATTGGATCACAAGCTGATTGTGGTCATCAGCAGACATAGTGCTGAGCAGACATCCTAACGGAGCTTGCTGATTTGTAATGACAGGTAAGCGATAAACTGATTGCTGGTGAAACGTTGGGCAGGCAAGATAGCAGTCAGAACAGAAGGCAGACAGAATTCAACCGATTCAAATGCCAGCAAACAGATTACATGGTTCTTACTGCAACAGCTTTTTAAAAAAAGTCTTCTTTAAGTAAGCGGTAGGTTTGTTTCTTCATCACTAGAGCAGAAACTGCTGTGTAAGGTATGGGCAGACAACCAGATCAATGGCTGGAAATATTTCCAAAGATTTTTAGTATTTTTTGAAAATGATGAAACAGATGGAAAGGCTGTATGACTACAGGATAAATGGAGTAACAGTGGAGGAGGTAAGTTATGCCCCAAGAATGAGAGATCAGAGTCAGGCTACAAGACTCGGGAATGGGGACTTTTGTGAGAAATGGAGAGGCTTTTATGTTGCAGCTGCTGGTACTGCAGTAGATGAACTAGGAACAAGCTTTTTAGGCTTGCCTTGTGTAATCAAAGGGAGTCATCACAATAGGGTCAACAGGCATAGATGGTCCTTTCACTAAATACTGCAAGTAGAAATAATGTATATCAACCAAGTTCAAAAAAAGACTAGTAACAAGTGCTGAGTGTTTTTAAGAGAACTCTATTTTCTACTCTACTTCCTTTCTCAGCAAAGTACTGATATAAAAAACACACAACACTGTTACCAAATTACCTTTGTGTCAAAACTGAAAAACACAACTTCAGAGCTCAGCTTTGAAAAACTCCAAAAAAATTAAATCTCAACTTTTATTATTTATCTACTTGAAAAGGTATTGACTTATTTTGCATAAAAATAAGTCCAGATTTTACATGTTGCTAAAATTTACACAACATTTTTAAAGCAGAAAGTGCTCAATACAGACCACAGAAGAATGTTTTCAAAATGATGGTTTTATACACAGATGCCAGGATAGGCTATTTATTCAATCAACTCGGCAACAACAGAACAATATTAACAATCTGTAAATATGCAATTTGGGATAAATGCACCAGGGGCCTGCTCAGCGGGATTTCTGCACTAACAAAGTTGCTAAAACTAGTTTAAGTAATTAGCTATTATCTTTTTCCATCAGTGAAGCTTTGCAAATCTCACATGAAACCAAACATTGGAACTGTTAACTCACTCACAAGAGAAATTCTAAGCTGAAGATTACCAAAGCTGTATTTTTAAACATCTTGGGCCTAATGCAGTACAGCTATTTGCTGACGGCTCTGGAAAAACAACTGCCAATCAGACTGACTCGGAACTAAATGATACACTGAGAAAGAAGCAATGGAGCTAAGATGAAACAGTGCCCACGTGGCCATCAGCTGCTTCAGTCATGAGAGAATTAACCATTAAAACAGAAAAGCTTGTTTACCTTCTCAGGACCTGTGAACTTTAACAACTGACGTTTGTAAATATTTCTGAGATGCAGGGGATGAAAGCTGCCATATACCTAAAACCAAACCAGAAAAACAAGTATTTTATGTAATTGGTAGGCACAAAACATGAGGTTGCAACATTACTACTTTCAAGACAGTAATTGCCATGAGTGTTATAAGAGCTACTTCACTGAAGAACCTGAAAAATCTGTTTGGCTTATTATAGTTGTAACTCCACCTAGATGTGCAAACGTCAGCAAGCAAAAGCACTTCAGGTATTTGGTAGTTGTAATTTACTCACAACTGCGCCCGCCCTGCATGAGTCAGAATGAGGGGCTTTAAAGCCCTGTGTAAACTATTTGTTTACAAACTACAGGCCACTCTGAAGGAAGGCACGCTAACAAGAAGAAAGGGCGGGGGAAGAGACGGTAATAGGTGTATGTACATAAGTGTATAGCTCCAAATAATTTAAGTGTTCTTTTCTGAAGGAAAGAGCAGAATGCAGGTAGAACCACCAATGTGCGATCAATCCAGACGGACTCAATAGCTACATCACAGCACAGTGGATCTTTGAGGAAAACCTGAAGAATGGACAGAAACCCTAATAATTTTTTTCCCCTCAGAAGGATATTTATTAATTTTTCCTCCCATTTCAAACAACTTCTCTAAATCTCCTCCTGAAACAACTGTTACATATTCCATGTAACACCTCTTAATTTGACATTCAGCACAGGTAATGTAACTTTGCTCTATCGGTGCCTGTAGATGACGTATTATAAATTGGAACTGTGCTATTAAAGCTGTCAGGGGTCGGGCTGGACATGTTGGCAGCTAGCTGGAAACAGCTGGAAGTTCTGGCCTATGCAAAGAATTCTCGTCATGAATAAAATGGTATTGACATCTATTGATTCAAGAACTGAAGAGATCTCAGAAGATCCATAACCACTCATGGCAATTTCCTAGATAAGCTATTCCTCTAAATCCCCTCCTTGTCCTTGGTTTTCTCCCTCATAGTCCAACTATATATATCAAATATTCAGCTGCCCGGAATGATGATGGAAGGGTAGGCATCTGCTCTCTGAGACCTAGAGCTCTGTTGTTCACTATGCATTCCTAAAATTGGAAGTATTTCACGTAGAAAGCATTTTGGATAATGTGAAAGATCACACTGTCTCACTGAGGACATTTAGATGCTGGTGTACTTCAGTGGCTTATAGGAAGTTGTCAAGATCACAACTTAGAGTCACCTAAGTATCTTTTAAAATAAATTTTTTAATTAACTTGGCATTTAAATCATACTCTGGCACTCACATTATTTATTAACAGGACTCTTTTTGAATTAAAACATTAAATAACTATTTGCCATTGTAGAGGAATTAAAACTGGCAGACTATTGTGCCTGAATACACCAATGTTCAAAAGAACAAAATATCCAGCCAAGGAAAAGAGCTAGAAAAGATTTGTATCAATTCAAGCAGTCTTGTCCCAAAACCTGAGATCTTCCACCTCTCTCATTTGACAGTGGTTGGTAACAAAATCAAGACAAAAATGAAATAAGAATAATTTAAAATATTGCAATGGAAGTGTGTTGCATAAGCCTCACAGTAGAACCCAGGAACAGCAGAGATGAAAAGGACAGCCTTTGTGTCACCGCCTGATGAAAATTCAATAAGCAGAATGCCAAATTAGTAACAGCATCTGCACGTCAGATTTTGTCGATGCTAAAGAAGTCAGTGTACTTTCCTGTACGCCAGGAGACTTTACAATTATGGATTTTCTTCTGGGTCCCCACAAACAAATATAATTTCTGGTCCCTATCCATAACATTACTATTCTGTTAAAGTAACAGTAACCTGAAGCTCCAAGAGAGCTAATTAGCATTATTTTTGTAATTGCAGTATGGGTAAAAAACATCCACGGTTTTACAAAACCAGACTACAATGCTCTAAGTGCTCAGTGACTTGCATTCAAACTTCTCTTAGGTTTTTCAAGACTGTTTTCTGTCCCATCTGGCTATTCTATAGTCCTTTTTAGGACGTATCAATAGTTGTCCAACTACATCCACGTTATTAGGACACATTCAGAGAGCCCCAGCTATGTTCGCACTGAATACCACACAGGAGGGGTTTTAGGCACAAAAGCTACTCAGTGTCTGGAGCATTCCTGGTGCTGCCTCACTAGCATCGTTTCTGCCACCTCCCTGTAGTGAAATGAGGTAGTAGAGACATGGGACTAAGTTAAGGAACAGGTAGGGGCAGCAAGTTAGGCTAGCAGTATGCCATGCTTCTCTTCGAAGGCCACCCCTGCTCTAGCCCACCGCCCAGCAGCACACACTGGAACTCACGGCCAATCTTCCTGAACACCCCTATGAAGAACATCTTCTTGCCCTCCCTTCTTGCAGCTCTATCCTGTAATGCACTGAGGTATCATCTCCCTGGCAGCTGGCCCAGGACCTGGCACCCCTCCTTCAGATGGGCTTCACAGGTCTCACCAAAAATGCAAGGGACTTGCACTTTGCAGATGCAAAATCCGTTTGGCTCTCCTCATTGACTCGCTCGGGCTGTTGGAAAGGAGCAGGCTCCCTGCCTGCCCCGGCACCTTGGCACTTGCGTGGTCTCAGCCAACCAAGGGCCCTGCTAAGGAGGACTGTGTCCTGACCCCGCATGGCAGGCTGAATGATACGAGCCAAACATTTCAGGTGAACCCAATCAGATTTACACTCAACAATACGTCTGGGGAGACCAGCCTCTGTACCAGTGTATTGAGGGGGTGCCTCCCCACATGCCAAAGTAGGCCGACCACCTGATTTTGTAGATAAAGGACGAGAGAAGTTAAGCACCGAATATCCCTGAGTGTTCTGGACAAAGTCATGCTGACGTTAGGGGACAACCTTTACCTTCAAAACTAGAAGCCTTGGTCGAGGTTTATTCCTCTGCATCTGCCTGCACTGTGCTATCCATAACCATGCCTCTTAAGTATTCCTTTCCCTCAAACAATGAACATGTCCAAGATGTACATGCACTTACGTACAAACTACATATTTCTTTTAACCAAGTTTCCTTCCCTTTCAGTCTTTCAGTAACTCTAAATCAATTTTAACAAACCTCTGCAGATTTCCTGAAACATTAACAGATATTTATCTTTGCCATGTTCAGCTCATCCCACAGACCTTTATTCAACTCAATTAATGACACTGTTTGGGACAATGATGGGTGGGAACATCAACACCTCTAAATCCCCTCCTCTCTCCTTTAGGAGATGAACCTTTTGCACCAAGAATCATTGGAATCTTCATGTTGGATAAATAATTTTTAATTCATAAGAATTTGTATTCAGGAAGAAGCTGTCACTACAAAGATTTTTTTTTTTTTTTAAAGGTAACATTATACATGCCAGTATTAGAAATTAGATGTAACAAGTATTCAGGCTCATTTGAATAAGATCACAATATCCCAGTGAACACTGCAATGGGAAAACAGTGAGGACTGAATGAAGAGCAGATGAATTTCCTCAGTAAATGTGAAGGTATCTGCAATGTTTCTTTAACAGGAAGATTTGCAGAAAGTGGAACAGGAGAGCATTAGAGAAAAATCTACAGGGAAAAAAGGAAAGAGTTAAATATGGAAAGAGGAGCTTTAGAGACAGTGCTGTTCTTGTGTTCCCAATTTACAGCCACCATTCTTGGCGTTTCTTTACCAATGCAAGATGATGTTCAAGGTGATGTTCCCTATTCTAAACTTAAGAGAGATCTCCGTGGAGGGCAACACTGCAAGCTAGGACAGCATTTCTAGCCCAGTGCTCCACGGCTGGTAACACAGCACCAGGGAAGACTTCATGCCTGCTGCCCTTCCCTGCCTCTAGGGCTCTGGCAAAGGAATCCCTGCAGCTTTTAGAAGTTATTCCTTCTTGCAGCTTTCATGTAAACTACTCCCTGAGACTTCGGTTCCTGACATACCTCAAACCCTTTCAAGTGCAGTTGAGAAGATAAATCATCTTTTTTTTTTAACTATATACCTATAGCTCCATAAAATGCTTCACCTCTCCATACCCAATTAAGACCCCATAAAACAGCTGCATGCTCATATAAAAATTCTGTTTAATCTCTGCCCCCCAGAGGTCATCAGCATTCCCAAAGGTCACACATATAGAGGAGATACAACTATAAGTTTGATACTTTAGATCAGCTTCTGAAAATAAAAATACTGTATTAGCCTGAAAAAGCAAAACTCGCTTGGGCAGAAATACAGTAAAACACGCCCAGAAGAGATGGATATGCAGAGAGCTTTACAACACAAAAAAGCTGAGGCTAGCTGACTGCCATCATGTAATGTTATGATATTTTACCTTTTACATGCATTAATTCTGCTAACTGGTGCCTGGGGATTTTCACAGCCATTTCAGCACCTCCAAGGTGACATCTAATGGGAATTATGGTTCACATCAGTAACTAAAGTGTAAAGGCACATAAAAAGGTATGAAGAGTATGTGCTAAAACCCACCAGCACAGAAATCCTTAAAAATTTGGCCCTTGTTCTTCATCTTCAATACACTAGTAATTTCTATTTCCTAATGTAAGTTCTCTACTCCACACATGAGAAAGGAAAGGATTCATCAGCATGAAAATAACTTAGTCCTTCATGCATAATTTCCGACTTGGTTCTTGCAAAGATTTTGCTCTTGCTGTGGCATGTGCAGCTTTTAAAAAGTCTGGGTTATAACCTGCTTCTTCAAGACAGTTACTTTTGGATTTCCTATTGCAAGATTATGTCAGGTCTATGAATCTGAACAGACCTTTCCCAGTTTCTTCGCTAATTTTCTTTCTGCTTCTGTCTTTTTCTACCTTTCACTTCCCGTGTTGCTGCCCTGAGATGACCTACTTGCAGTACAGAGAGAAAGGAAGCAGCCTTTGGAGACCAGATGTCAGCATGTCCTATGAGAACAATAGAGGGCTGGTGGAAACAGAATGGGCTCCTGCCAACATTCTGGAGAAACTCTTCAACTAATTAAAATCTGACTTCACACTGGGCAGTTGGCTTAAAAGTATTTATTAGAGTTAATATATAATGTCTTAATAGAGTTTTGACATACTTTGCACCATATTAATAGATCGTGATTTATTTTAACAACTGGGTTATAACAAATTGAAGCTACTGAGCTGCATGATGTTTGTAAGCAGTATCATTTATGGGTGGTTTTCACTGGCACGCTTCTCTTAAATCCCATTATCAATTGCCTAACATTTTGCAGGCTTTAAACAGCTTGGGCTACAGTCCACAGGATAAACTGGTTTAGAAAGCTGGGGAGAAAAAAAAAAAAAGGCTCAGCTTTTTCCAAGAATGAAGCCAGACAAAATACATAAATTTAACAATTAAAACAAGCAAACAAATTTATAAATACTTACTTGATGAGCTGTCCAGAATTTACACTTTTGAAATGGGCACTGGATTACTGACGGATTACTGGCAAAGGTGATGCTTGGGAACTAGGGAGCTGTTTATTGATGCCCAAGAAATATCTGCCCAATTTTGACAGAACTGTAGTGTCTGAAGCTGCCACTTGTAAATGTTCAGTGGCAAACAATTAAAGACTGGCAAGGAAATTCTCAGAGGAGTCTATAATAAGATCACCACTCAGAATGAGTTGTGAAGAAAAACCCGTTAACATTTCTGAAACACTCGGATGCTACGATAATGAACTCCATGAAAAGCCCGTGAGAATAGTAATAAATCTGTAACCAATATTAAGATATTAGGATGTTGTTTAGTAAACAGAACTGTGTACCTGACACTGAACATTAAAAAATTGATATAGGGATATAAAAATAAGGGTTTGGTAAATTTTACACACAGAAGTGCCACATTAAGTTCAGAAGTTCAAAACTGTGTTTTTCTACTTCAACTTTGGAGGACCTGACTTTGCCAACTTAATCCCTGAGTGTTATTAAATGGTTGTTTATTTTTCTCTGTGTGACTGAGCAGTGTCATTATGTCAGCTGAGTAGACTAGAACAGTGGCCTGCTCATGAAGTGTGGCAACTGTTTGAATACAGTCTGATTTATTTTCTTCCATACAGGTGGAAGCACACAGGAATTAATCTAGTCTAATCTAACAGCCCATCCTCTAAAAGAGGTCACAATTTATTAAAATGTCATCTTCAAGGAAAAGTTGGATCCACTATTGCATTTCACAGCTGTTACTGTGCTCCCTGCAAGTTTATACAGATTTATGAACTGCACATTCTGTTCCCTACCAGATCCTTGACCTATTGTACACTACAAATTTATTTTCCCTGGCAGCAAAAAAGGAATTATTAAGCCAGGTGAACTGATTACATTCATATATTCATGTATTAAAAAAATAACTCAAATACTTGCAGCTTAGATGTCTTGCAATGTTTGTATGCATACCGCTAGCTATGTTGCCTCATTTCATTTTTATTTTGTGCTGAGGGAAAATCATATGACAGAATAAGCCAAACAGAACATATTCCATTACAAAGGCATTCTTCCCCCCCCCCAAGACTGAACTCTTTGAACAGTACAAGTAGATATGAGCCAGTATTTCTCTGAACTTAAGTCTCTTTCTCTACATAAACATCCGTTTGATTTGATTACAAAATCTCTAAAGTATTTTTTTCAGCTACCAACCAAAAATGCAAACATCAGTGAACAAAACCCTTTGTGGGCATCCACAAAAAAAATCCACCTCTTGAGCTCCAGTATGAGAACCTCAGTAGGTTCTTTAACTGGAAAAACAGAGTCAGATTCAGCTAATTCCTGGGAAGTCTGATGAAGCACTTGTTCTCTGAGAAGGAAAAGAGAAGGCTGAGTCTCAGTATCATCAGTATAGTGACGGTGACGGAACCCGAGAGATTCAAAGTGGAGAAAGGAAGGCTCTTGGGTACACAAAAGCACTGTGGCTGTTCAAGGAAAGAACTTAGTCTTATCCATGCAGAAACCTTTGTAGGGTAGGGTGTTCAAAATAAACTTAAAGCCATTATTTTTAGAGAACTCTGGAAAATGAAAGCAATATTTTTACTATCTACCTTTATAATTTTTATAATTCCTTGCATTATTAGCCTTTTTGATTCCTTTATTAATGGGAGTGAAAGAATGAAGGACTTTTACAATTTTTCATTAAAAGAAACTTATGTGAGAGAAATAATTCACTGAGTGTGCTGTTCCAGTCACCAGAAGACATGGGTTTTTTTTAGTTTACTGTCTGGAGCAATAGCATAAACAAAACTAACAGAGAGCAGCTGGGACTCTCATGTGCCTTCAGATTTCATTCCACTGGAGGGAACGTTCCTCTGAGGATACAATTCCCAACAACCTCCCTTCTTCACCTGATGAACTAGGGCAAACAAAACAGGCCTAGCCTACATCAAAACAGTGCTAAAAAACAAAAAAAAAAAAAAAAAAAAAAAACACAAAAAAAAAAAAAAAACCCCACACCAGAACAGCATCAGAGCTAACAAAGCATCTAGCAGATGTTCACTGTCCTCAGAGCGCTAAAGCCTGATCTTTATAATTTCCATTCTTGTGCATTTTCTCAGGTCCCTGTAACTTCACCTTCCCTCCTAGTCTTTGGTTCCAGGATCTCAGAACCGTAACAGATCTCCAGGGCCGGCATGGCGGGTACCACCCCAGAGCTCGCTAGCAGAAATGACACCGTCGCTCCGTCTCCTTCAAGCTCTTTTAACACCATTCACAGCGCAGTACCTAGGACTGCTCTCTGGCTTCTTTCCTCAGCATCTCTGCTGTGACAGTAACCCAATTTCCTATCCTTCCTTTTTCACAAGTTCTCAGCTGTCATTCACCCCCTTCTGCATTTCTCATCCCTCTCTCCTTTTCCTTCATATGATAAAAATAAATATGAACACATTTAAAAAGAAGAAATGCAACTATCACCACCCTGATTGCCTTGATGAGGTCATATAACTCCTCTCTGCTAAGAATTCCACTCAACCTGGCGACACCGAATTTATACATTACTTAATGGAGTGGGTTCCCAGGTCTATATGGAACCTACCACTGTGGCCAAACTAAAAGAAACAAAGTAAGGATGACACCAGTTCTTGTCTTGCCGTTTCACTCTATTTTGCCCACAACAACCAGGAGGGATGTGCTGAAGACAACAGTATTGCCATGATTCTTTTACCAGATGGTATTTCGTTTGTTACAGTCAGATACCTCCAGAATACTAATAGCTCTCTTTTGAGAGGGAATTCCATGGAACAGCAAACAGGCAAGTTTTTTGCACATTAAGCCATCTTTCAGGAATGTGTTTAATTAAAGGTCCACAAAGCCTGTGATTTGACCCCTCCCAGATCTTGAAGAGACACATTTCTGGTTTTGAACTGTGAAGCATGCATGTTGAAAGTCAGGGGGTTTGTAAGAAACACCAACTGGAAATCACTGATTAATTTAACAGGATCTATCTACTAAACTCCTTACTCTCCAGACTAGCATGCTGTATCAGCTGAAGAAGCCTAAATATCATTTACCTTTGAAATAAAATACAGTTTTAGATCAAGTTATCATTTATAGGCATTACTAAACTGATGAAATACTGCTTTTCACAACAATATACAATTAAGTAAGGGAATTGAATAGAAGTGACTGGGACTATTACATTAGCAGTGCTTAGTCACTAGTAAGAACTCAGGAAATTTTGTTTCTCTCTAGAACATTTCTTGCAAAGCCCCTTATGCTTGGGGTTAATTTTCTTTAGCCTTCCAGTAACATTTTTAGACTATTGGTTTTCTGTACATTTGACCTGTGAACTCTGGTAAGTCTCAAGGGTAAAGACACACAGTCTCTACCAGCATTACTACCAGCATCCATCTGCCCCCAGAGAACTGGGCGCTAAGCAGTGAGGCCGCGGCACACCATAGAAACATTTCCCAGGAATGAACCTTTGACGCTGCTGTGACAGCAGATTTGTAGTCTGACATGATAATGATCTTTCCTGCAAATTGAGCTCACACCTTCACCGAGCAAATCGCCACTACTGCTGGGAATCTGGCTGCCTTTGAGTCTCACTTACTCGGCAAAAGCCTAATCTCTAGCGGTAGGGCTTTTTAAAGCACAAAACATTGGATTAACTCTTCCTTCTTTGACTTCAGATATGGGTTTTAGTAACTTCAATGTGTCGGATCATTACTGAATGCTTTTAAAAATTCCACAGCAAGTTTACCACATTCTCTGCCTCTCTTTTCCTTAGCACGAGCCTTTTAAGAAAATAAAACACAGAAAAAGAAAGCTGCTGATTTACTTCCCTGTCCAGAATTCCTCACTCAGTCACCCTGCCAATACCTATTTACTAATGCCAGCACTAGTGTGTTGAACAAGCTGCTCCTCCTGCTGCATTCAGGAATTCTGCCACAGCTTCTGTGCCCTCCATGCCCTCAAAAGACCAATCTGCTATTAAATACTTGGTTCAAAAAAGCCTTTCAATAAACACAAAAGCCACAGTCCCTGACCATTTTTCTGCTCCCAGCATTTCCATGTTCCAGGTAGAGAATGGGGACTATGTTGCTGTGCAAGGTAATCCCTGAGAAGGTGGTACCAATAATCACCACGTTATTTTTGGTTAGTTAATAAAACCAAAAAGTATTGCTGGGTCAGTGGCAGTGTTATCCAGTATGGGATAAGAGGGAAAAAGGTAAAATGAAACACTTCCCAAAGTGTAAAAACTGGCCTTCTAACAATCAATTAAGACCACATAAATCATCTTCTTCAGTTGTCTACTCGGTGCATAAGATGCAGATGTCAGAAGCAGTGATGAAGGAGATTAAATAGGTATAGAATGACTTTGTGGAACAAATGTAGTAGATTCCAAAGATTGCTGTTAAGGGCCCTGCTTGCTGGATTCACTGCATACCAAGCAGCACACCAGGAACAACTGCTGTGATCTGCACTTTGTGTTTCCCAAGGTTTGCTTTCCAAAAGGCAAGGACAGTCTGCTGCTCTCCACAACTACAACGTTCAGAATGCTGTGTCTCGTAATTTATTTTTCTTTTGTACATTTCTACTTTTTGAATATAGATGAAAATCAAAGAGGCTCTCACATGCAAACATGGTGTCCCTCTCCTTTCCCATTCCCACACCTATCGCAAAAACATGTACTACATTTTCGCCCTGCTAAATGAGAGGATTGTAACTAAGAGTTTGGGGAAGAGTTTAAGGTGCTCTCATTCACTAAAAAATTAATATTTAGTGGATCCATGCATCAATATTAATATTCCCAGGATTAAATTCTCTCCATGGGGTTGATTCAGCTCCTAAATCACTGATAGAACTCGTCTGATTTGCTGATATAACACCAAACACAAGATCAAAGAAAGCATTCCGCTGTTAAAAATTCCAAGCTTGGAAACCTATTCAGAGAAACCCCATCTGAGCCTGTTTAGATGCAACATGCATGTAAACGTGTGTTGACAGGCATTGTTGCAGGCACAAAACTGCCCCGGATACATATCTGCTGCTAAGAGTTGACCAAATCCAGATTTAGGCATCCAATACCTTAGAGCCATTACCAAGTTTGCCAGGTAAGCTACGAGCAAAGCTCATGCAACTGATGCACTAGAGTTAGTGCAGAAAGACAACAGGAATGAAATGAGCTCATCTTTTACATACCAATCCCCTGGGAGCTGAAACTCTTGTCTGACCAAACTATTTACCCATATGATTGAGAAACACCTAAGTGTAAACTAATCACGTGTAGAGAGGTCACGTTACTGGAAATGACGGAGCGGTGGCAGACATGTCTGAGGTTGTGCGTGTGCAGCAACGTGCGAGGAGTCAGATCTCAGAAAAGATGCTGGTAAAGGTATTAACTCCCAGAACCTGCTCATGAGCAAAACTCATTTGCTATCGTAACGTCTCTGATTAGAATGAACCTCCACACAAATTAAACAGTGCTTGTCGTCAGAAGCCTCATCAGTCTTCCTGGCCTAGTTGCTGACTGCTGGAAATGCTGAAATCCTAGGGGGAGCTCCTGCTGGAGTTCTAACACCAGACAAGACTTAAACATACTTAATTAATGCATCCTGTGGGAATGGGATTCTATCTTCT
Organism: Eurypyga helias; assembly: GCF_000690775.1. Classification (NCBI taxonomy): domain Eukaryota; kingdom Metazoa; phylum Chordata; class Aves; order Eurypygiformes; family Eurypygidae; genus Eurypyga; species Eurypyga helias. Next base: position 12,715 of record NW_010248066.1, read on the forward strand.
ACTGCAGATTTTGAAACTTTAGAAGGCATTACAAGTTCAAGCTTAAATCTCTGAACATGCATTTTTCACTGAATCAGGGGTGTAAATAAGAACTACCATCCTAGGTCACCACAACACTCTGTCAGGCTCAGTACCGCATTCCCATCAGCGAGGAGTAGCTGTGGCCCATGGAAGGATACCATAACAGGGAAAAAGTGCAATGATGGTTCTTCAGGATACTCTACCAGTCACCAGTGTCTGTGGCTGGAGGACTCCTTTAGTGATAAATGCAATCAAGAGAGATAGGAAATTTGTTCTACCCTTCTCATATACAGAGAAGAATGGACTAATTTTGTAACTCTGCCACGATACATCCTAGTCTGTTACCTTCTGTGCCCTGACAAGCAAGCTCCAACAATTCAGTACTTTGCTAACTCTGGTTTTGTTACCCTTTACTCAAAATTTTTCTTCACAAGTGACATTTACAGTATTTTCCTCCCTTCAAAGGAAGTTTCAGGTAGAAATTCTACTTTCAGTTAAAAACGGTACAGCCTTACGGTTGTTGTCCATATGTACAGGTATTCCCAGTCTTTGTTTCTGCCCAGCAATGCTACATTTAATGCAACTGTAGCAACAAAAATGGGAATTTACAAAACTCCAGTAAACCCCAGCTCAGTGTATAAATTATTCCATCTCTACAAAAAAGCTAGAAAAAACATTCTCCTTCAATGTGTAACTTGTATTTGCATTAATTTGCATGAATGAGGGTGACAAGACAAGATACAGTACCTACTTAATGTATTTACTTTATGGAGCCTGACTTCCTTTTTGAGCCTAATACTGCTACCAAAGTCTATGTGTTGTGTGGTAGTTTCCTGAAATTACAAATCTAAGTTCAATTTTCAGTCTACAGAGGAAATACATCCTTATCCTGGGAATCTTGGCCCACCAGAAACAAAACTTCATTTTTAAAAAGAACAGAGGCAGAGAGATGAATTACACAAATAATAATAATGGATTATTAATATCCATTTAAATCAGTAACCCGTCAGTAACATTGCTGAAAAGAGGTGTTGAAAGATGACTCATTTCCTTCATCTGCCCCCATTTTCCATAACGTTTTCCACTACCTCACGAGCTTTATCTATCTTTTAGCATTAGCCTCATATCTAGATTCCCTCATTTGCCATTTAAAAAAAAAAAAGAAAACCAATAAACAAACACACAACAAAACAAACAATCTACACAAAAACTCAAAAAACGGGAATTACAAAAACATCTTTCCTCCCTCCCTGGACTGCTGTAATCTTTTTAATTTTATAAAGCCAACCTTTGCACCCCTAACTTCCAGCAGTCAGCCAATAGGTAGGTAACTTCAAATGACAAACTGCCTAAGAAAGTTTAGTAACAATGTAACAGTCTTAAAAGATAATACTAGTAATTACATCATTTAGTAAAGAATTAATCTTTTCATCTGTGGGCAACTTATATGGCCCCAGCTGTAAGGTGGGAAACTTTTTTTTTATTTTAAAGAAATAAATAGAAGGGCTCATCCATCAGACTCCTAATCACTCCTTCTAAGTGCTCGGTGTGTTGTGTAAGCACCAAAGCACTAAAGCAAGCAGACAAGGTTTCTTTTTACTTGATTATTTCCAGTAAATCACCAGCCTTAACAAAAACACAAAACAAACAAAAAAACACCTAAACCACACACCAAAACCCCCTAAAACAGTATCTTTGCTTCTCTGAACTTCTAATGGTGTGTTACTTCCTTGCCCGAAGTGAGTAACACTTCACTCCTGGAAGTGATTTCAGAACTGGATATATCTACACCATACACCCTACATATACACCCACAAATACAAGATCTTGATAGGAAATGTGAGTGGATGAGTGAGAAACCAAGGGTGCAGATGAGAGTCGGTGTTCTTCCCCTTTCGCATTACACAATTAAGCTTGAAAAACTCCAAGGACCCCTGCTACCAGAGGGCTGAGCCAGACCCTACTTCCCTACCCTCCGAGAAAAACAACAAAACCTCAGCTGCTGGCCTCAGACATGCCAATACCTCCCTCTATGATGTTACAGACACAAGGACAGATGGCCAACTCAAATGTGTATTTCTGTGCTTCCTTTCAAATCGCCTTGGCACGACCAGATGGCATTCTATGTCTGCCTGGTATAAATTAGAAGTTAAAAGTGGCTGCAGCACTGCCAAAAGCAATGAAATCCACATCCTTTCAGGCATACTCTTTTCCAAAGCTGGGGTATCTCTTTCCATGATGATGGATGGACTAGAAATCAGAGGAAAAGCCCATGGAAAACATGACTGCAGAATTAACCAAGGTAGGGGAGTGAGAACAGTTAGACAATAGCGTAGAGCAAATGGTACGGCACTGGCAATGAAGAACAGGTTTAAATACTTGTCACTACCAATGTAAGATCTGTGACCAAGGAGCCCGGGTCCTACTCTTTCAGGGGTATCGTCATATCATGCAACTCACCAACGACTTCACCTATTGTTACAGAAAATTCAGAGCTAGTAGAGACTCTGACAGAAATCCCTAAACCTTCTATTGAGATAAGGGAGTTGTTCCTCACTGTAGCAGGGAGATGCCTGAAGAAGGCTGTGACCCCATGGGCAGCCCACACTGGAGCAGACAGGAGCTGTGGCCCCATGGAGAGAGAAGCCCAGGCTGGAGCAGGTTTGCTGGCAAGACTTGGGAGCCCCGGGGGGCACCCAGGCTGGAGCAGGCTGCTCCTGAAGGACTGCACCCGGTGGGAGGGACACACACCAGAGCAGTTTGTGGAGAACTGCAGGCCAGGAGGAGGACTCACATTAGAGAAGTTCGTGAAGGACTGTGCTGTGAGAGGGACCCCACACTGGAGCAGGGGAAGTGTCTGGAGTCCTGCTGAGGTGGAAGAAGTGGCAGAGACAGCGTGTGATGAACCAGCCCCCATTCCCCCTTCCCCCTGCACTTCGTGGGGGAGGAGGTAAAGAACTGGGGAGCAAAGCTGGGCCCAGGAAGAAGGGAGGGGTGGGAGAAGGTGTTGTGTTTACTTCTCATTATCCTACTCTAATTTGATTGATAACAAATGAAACTGATTTTTCTTCCCCAAGTTGAGTCTGTTTTGCCTGTGATCATAATGGGTGGGTGATCCCTCCCTGTCCTTGTCTCGATCTGTGAGCCCTTCCTTCTACTTTCTCTTACCAGGAGAGGAATGAGCAAGCGGCTGCATGGTGCTGAGTTACTGTCTGGGACTAAACCATGGCAATATGTAATTTTGTACCATGTGGTTTTACTCACAGAGAAAATAGTGATAACATACTGAGGTTTTATTTGCCTGTGTCTTGGTTGAGGGATTTAGCATCTGTGAAAGTAAAAACAATAATTTTTTTTTTAAATTATAATTCTGACAGCTAACTCTGAACAACAGCAATTTCATTATCCTAATCAACAGCGTCTCTTGAAGATCTCATCAGTACTGACAAAAGCCTACCATGTCTTATAAACTCATTCAAATCTGCCAGGAATTGTTTTTGGGAAGACCAATCCATTTCCTCCTTGTGAGCAAAGGTACCAAATCCAGGTATGGAGAGGACAGCTACACTCACTCTTTCTTCTCCCTTTCTATTCCCCCCTTGCCCCCCTGCTGTCCTTCCCATTTCTGACATCCTCCTCCTGAGCCTACAGAAACTTTCCCAAGCAACGTGCGTGCAGGAGTGTGTGCACTGAGAATACCAATCCCGGCCCCTCGGTGCTTCAGCGCTGAGTGCAGGCACAGTAAATTTGACAGGCAGAGACAGTGCAGCAACAGCAACTGTAACGAGCTGGTAGCCTCCATCTCCCTTTTCTCTGCTTCTTTTCATTATCTCCTCACTCGTGTTGCTGACTTTTCTGTGTTACTGGCATCATGGATGGTCATTGTTTCTATTCTGCTCTGGCTCCAGTTTATTTGATTTTGCTTGTTTTCCTCAGTTACAAATTACTGCCTTAGGGGACAGAAATGTTTTGAACCTTTGAGCCAGTCTGATCTATTTAGGTACTGGGGTTGTTCATTTATTAAATCAAGTTCTCTCCTCACTGTGGCTACTTCTTCTAACTTCTTAATTTCCACAAATCTATTGTTTACAATTATGAGCAATAAAGAACATTAGCACAGTTGTCTGTGGCAGGAGGACTGGACCAAAGAGCTGACAAACCTCTGCCCCAAAGTGCTGATAAACTAGAAGCAAAATTCGGTAAACATGAGGGATAGCACATACTAGGATACAGTCTCGAGAATGTAAGCACGTGACAGTACAAGTCACCAGAGGCTATTTTTTACAAGCAGAGGTAGGAAAAAATCAGCTGGTTTAGATCACTAAATCTCAAATATTTTTTCACATCAGGGCTCTCTAATCCACCTCCAAGGTAGCCCAATGTTGAGCCCACTTCCTGCACTTGGAGGAGAAAGAAGACAAAAAGAAAAAGAAAAGAAACAATATGCACATTCTTTGCCCCTCTGGAAGCCTCAGCACTAATGGCCTAGAGTCCATGATCTTCACCCTTTGATAGCTTCTTGGTTAACGTTTCGTTCATCCTGGTTCTCACTTTTCCACTGACTTAATTTCTGGTCAATTTATTTCTGCTTCAACCAATGAATTAAAAATCCCCAGACTTATGTGAGTCAAAGTGATAAAGAGAGTATTAATGTAGTGGATTTGAACCAGTTTATCTACACTGATTAAAAAAAATGATTACGTTAGCTTAGACACTCACATAATCAAGAGAATTATAGAGGAATCTTCTGGAAATTCATTTTCGTCCTTTAAGCCCTAACAATTTATTCTTTCTCAAAACCCATCCTATTTTCTAGTAAAGTTAATGTAACAGGATGAAGTTTTCTCTGTATAATGAAAAGTCTGTTGATCAACAATTCAAAGACTTTCTAAGAACAAGAAGGCACAGGATATTGATTACCTATGTTATCATCTGAAACCAAAAAAACCCCACAAGCCAAAAAAGGCAAGTGAAAATGAAGAGTTACACATTAATCTGACACTTAACAGCACTTGGACAGAAAGCATAGCAAAGCTCAACAGAATGGGTTTTTGGTTTTGGTTTTTTTGTCGTTGTGGGTTTTTTTTTTTTTCCCCCTCAGCAGAAGTGCATAGGATGACTGCTAATTTTGCTAGCTTTCTAAGAAATGCTAAGGAACAGAAGTTATAATTATAAATGCAAACAAATGCAAACGCTGTGACCATCTAACAGAGAGAGACATTTGTATTCCCTAATGTGAGCCACGTCAGAGATGAAGACAGCCCTCAAGAAGTCAGCCTCAGGGTAGCAGCATGAATTTTCCTATTGATGTTGCTAACCCTGCAGCCCTGAGATCCATATTTATCCCTCCTGGAGTGACAGAGGAGAGTTCGGTTTATTTACATATCTAGCCTTTAAAGACATTGAATATATTTGCTGACCTCTACAGATATATCACACATTCCATTTGATTTTAGTGCCTTCCTCTTTTTTATACATATATAGCCACACATTTTGATTTTCCCACTCTCCTCCTCCCTACTAGTATCTGTCCACAAACTCGCAATTCAACAGCAACCGAGACCCTTAGGAACTGAAGGTCCACGGCAAGTCAATGTAGGTGATGCGTCTAAGTGCCTCAGTGACTTCTGAAAACTGGTCTACAGACACGACCAATAGTAAAACCGTAACAAGCCTAACTGTGCTACCTATAATTTAATTAGCTTAGCTAACGAGATCAGCAAAGAGCGGCAGTAAACGTGACAACATGGACTGGATCCTCTGCATCCTAGGTAAGTACATGGCCTGGGAGGGATGTAGCGCAGCTTGTGCTGACGCCTTCACTGTGTGTCCTCGTTGCAACTGCTCATCTCAACTCAGTAAAGCTAGGGAGGTGTGTATCTGTCCACATTACTTTTGCTACATCTTGTGGGTGGCTAACTCTCTAGAGACATTGGAGGGGGGAGAGAAAAGCAGTGTGCTGCAGATTACTGGTTGTGGAGATAAGTGGTAGAAAGAGCATTTAATTTTGCCTCACTTCTTAAAATGGAAAGATCAAGAGAAAGGACATCTCTATTTCCCATCTGCAGTATGCCACAGTTTGCTTAAGGAAAAGGTTAGCATGCTATTCTAGATAGTCAGAAATAACAAAATTCAATACAATCTTACCAATATTTTGTAACTATTCTATAGTAAAGGGAAGAGATCTATACAGGCTGTTGTTTCTCCCAGAAACTGAACGCACTACCTTTTCCACTAGATTGTATTTGAGCTGCCAGAAGCTCTCATAGTCCCTCGTCTTGATTTCGGTAAAACAGGCCATGTTTTAAATAAACTTCATCTCAGGTGAGAGTTTTTTGTTGTTTCTTAGTTAATTTTAGCACAATAATGACCTCAAATTGAGCAGTCCAGGTATGCTACCTGAAACTCTGCTTGAGGAGAGCATCCCAGAATCAGACGGTTTAAGGCCGGAAGGCACCTCTGATGGTTCCTGAGAGAGGCCTCCCCAGCTCCCCTAGCAGCCATGGGTGCATCCCAACGGGGCCCATGGGTTTATGTATATCTGGTTTGCTCAAATATTCTCTAATCTCACAGTCCTCCTTACTTCAGACTTTCCCCTTGTTCTCCAGGACTTGGGATTTCTGAAGGTACCAACCTGCAGCAAACAGTACAAGTGCACTGTCAGCTTCCGGACAAATCTATTCTTGTCTTCAACCCCTCAAGGAAGCACAAACTACTTGTAACTTCACAACCCACCTATGTGTCCAAACAGCTCCCAAAATTCTTGATAAACATGAAATGCATGGTTACAGATGTTACTCCTTCAAACATTAATAAAATGTAAGATGAAATAGAGAAAGATTTTAAATTGTTTACTTTTAAACCAACTCTCCATCTGTTTACCCTACATGGATTATTTTTCGTTCATGACGTTGCAACTGTTTCTTTCCTTTAAGAAATGCAAGTGTAAAAATCTAAAACACCCCTGAAAGAACACTGTAAAGACAAACTGAAGGAATTCAGAGAAGTTTGTGGACACTACATCCAGAAGGTAGTCTCTCGCCTGGAACCCAAACCTCTGTAATTCTCCACTAGCTGATCTACAGTTCAGAGAAAACTGAACATTGTTTGGGTGTTTCAAACTTTATCTCCATTTCAAGTGGCGCTTGACATTTTCTACATGAAGAACTGAATAAAGCAAATGCTGAAGGACTTGTGTGTTTCGTACACTTAAGTGCTGCCTGAATTTTGACTACTATACTATGTCTCTGATTAGCCAAACTCCATGTGGGGTAGAAAAACACTGTTTGCTTTTTCTATGCAAAAACAAACCCCTAAGGCTCTCACTTCCTTGGATTAGCATACTGGTTCTCAGTTCACCCTACTAGTCTCACTTTAGAGTAACGCTACTAAATTTTCCAAATACTCCAACTTCCCACTACAGGTATACTTCACTATTTAGACAGTACAAATGATAGATATGTTTATTTTCATTAAACACTCAACTGAATTTTGTTTTAAACACTTAATTCTATTAACTGATAAAAGTTCTACAGTAAGTTCTTTGCATATTATCAAATCTAAATGGGTAGCAATGTCGCTGTAACCAAAACTGCCTAAGAACATAAGCAAGACAAGACTTGCTGAATAAAACCCAAACCAACAGAAAAACCGTAAACAACCAACAAAAAAACCCCTCAAACAAACCCCAACCTTTTTTTTTAAGATTAAGTGGGAAAAAAAATCAGACACAATTTTGATTTACACAGGATTCTGAAACGAAAAACACAGCTTGCAGATTTTCAAAGTAATACCAAAGCTGCTCAGAAATATTTCCATATAATAATTTATACCCATTTATTACATCCCTGTGGCACAATTGCAGATATAGGACTCAATTCCTTACATCTAGCGCAAGGAGGCATAAATCACCATTCTTCTGGAGCCAGTAAGGCACTGGGAAACCAGGGGCCTCTCTTGTGATCCCATACACAGATATGAGTCAACTCCCAGGAAATCCTGTGAGAGAAGCTACTGCAGGACTGCTCGGGGTTATTTACTGGCTCTTCTGGGCGTTCACAGCTCCTCCAGCCAGTCAGCTTGGGTGGGATGGAGGAGGGAAGCCAGTCTCTTTGGTCTCTTGCAGATTTCACAGCATTAATTCTGCAGGTCACCATCTTGAACTGCCAAATTCTTGCCACTTGAGACAAAGACTCTTCAGCTGACAAACCTTTTTCCAGGATTTATTCAATTACAAACCTCCATAAATTGTGGAGGTTTCACTCCAAGTTTCAACTTCAAATTGTTAGCATTGAACTCAATTATTCTGAATACCAGCATATATGGACCTCTTCTTCAAGTGGGAATGTAAAGCAAATGGCAGTGCCATTTGGCTACCGTGAGTTATTATTTAAGAGGAAAATATTTATTAAAGCTACAGGAACTGTAGGGGAGCTACAGGAGCTCCCTGTACAGGAGCTACAGGAACAGCTGTCACAATTCTAAGAGAACACAGGAGAAACTCGTTTTATTCTAAAAGCAAACCACTGTGATGATGAATTTTAAGGAGAAACATTACATAATCAAAGTATAAACTTCTGCTTCCATTCAAATGGTTTTCAATAATAAAAGCAGAGGTGAATATCATAACCGAGTGACCAATGATGTGAAACAGTATCTGGCTTGGTTAGCACATGGGAACTTGTGACCTGCTCACTGAAGCAGGTCATTCTGGACACTCATGCTCAAAGAAACAGGGGTAGCAGAACACCATGAGTATGCTTTGGCTCCACTTAACTCCATTCTGAATGGTTTTAAACTTAAAACAGGCTTTTTGGCTATGTGGCTTTATGCTGGCATTCTGGCTAAAAGCCAAATTTCCATGTGAATAAGGACTTCATAGGAAGTTGTCCTGTTCTAGAAGATGCTTTGTTTTGTGCTTTGCTGGGAGACTAAAATGTTTTGCAAAGATTATTTTATGGGTATTGCCTGGTTTCAGCACTTAAGACAAACATTAGTAAGAAAAAAAGTACACAGATTTTGTGCCTGTATAAGGTGGTCCCCACTAACTGAGTTTGTATCTCCTGTAATACAGGGGTTCTCACCTTGCTAAGCTATATTATTAATACATTGATCTACCTCAGGCTGTAACCTAATGGGGAGTTCAGATCACATTTTGAAATCTGCCTGATGTGTTAACAATCATAGATCACAGTTGAGGCTTGTGAAAAGGAAGTCCAATACAGAAATGCCTCTTTCTCCCTCTTTCAACCAAAAAGAAGTCATGAATTTTAAGACCTCAACATGTAGGGGTCTAAACTCAGGTTCAGCAACTTTCTAAAATTTCTGTAATATGCTGTGACTTTCAGGAAATTGCTCTTGGAAAAGCCTTTTTATGACTCTGCTTTCATTTCAGGTCTCTGCATAAAGATTCCATTTAGAAAAGTTTCAAATGTATTTATGTGCAAGAGGCAGTTTCTCCTCTTGGGTCTATTTTAGACTGAGTGGGACGGAGGAAGGGCTATTTTGCCTAGGGCACTCCCTTTTTCTTCAATGCCTTGTCCAGACAGACAATGGTAACACTGTATTTGTTCCAACACATCTTTGTGTGCTATACGAAGCAGTTTAATGTTGCTGCTTCTGAAGAATGCTTTGGTCTACATTGCTGCAGGCTAGGAAAACTGTGCTTACAAATTCTAATGCAGAACGATATATAGCTATTTTTAGTCAACATATAGCAAGGTTTCAGATCCGCAGTAATACAGTCATGTTAGATCTTTAAATACTTGAGATAAAATCACAGAAACGTAGGGGTGGAATGGCTGTCAAAATGCCTTGCCCATGCCCTGAGACAACATTAACTATATTTTGATGAGATGTTTATCTAATATAGCTCCAAATGAAGAACATCACAGCCTTTTGCAATACTTCACTGCAGTTATAATCAGACAATTTCCCTATTTTTCTCCATTCCTCCTTGTCATAGATCCAAGGGGCACCAAAAATGTCCTCTTTGATGATACCTTACCCGCCACCTCCCCCTTTTTTTTTTTCTTAAACGTACTGTGAAACTATTATTACACACATATTTCCTTACCATTTTCCAGACCAAGCAAACATGGCTCCTGTAACTTTTTACCTCAGGAGCAGTGCCCAGACTTGGGCACAGTACTCCATCCTAGGCCTCTAGTTCTGGGCACTACTGCATTCATGCAGTTGCATATTACATTTTCATTTAAATGTACACAAATGTATAACAAATACCTCCATTAACTTACACAGAACAAGCCTGTTAACACATGCTGGCTGTGGGGTTTTCTTCTCTACAGCATCATATTTTTAACCATTCAATCAAATCCTGGTTTCTGTTTATCTTGTGCTTCGTTATTCTGCATGCAGCTACCCGATTTTCCTTCCCAACAGTAGTACCATACTTCATTTCATTTTCTTGACTTCACACAATTTCTGCATCCTATGAGAACAGCCTGTATTCTGTTCCTGTCCTCCAAGAGGCCGCTCAGCTTGTCAGCGCAGGACTGCATACATGTCCCTCACTAGGCCATCTGGCTTGTCTAGGAAACTGCTGCATAGAACTGGACTGAGGACAACTCGTGAGGTTTATTCAGTCTGCAGACTGGAAAGTTCAACCCTCTCTCTGACATTTCAGTAAGTTTCCTAATTCACAACACATTTCCTTCTTCCTGTTTATCTGTTCTCCTGGCCTTCTGATCAAAACAAGAAACGAGATTTGTTTGATGTGATTTGTGCTCAGCAAGTCTGTGCTGATTATTCTGCACAACCTTACTCTGCTATTGTGGCACGGAAGCCAAGTGTTCCCAAATTTACCCTGGCACCTGCCTGCTTACTCCAGTTACACTAGACTACTCCTTCAGGTCCTTTTTCTTAATCTTTGACCTATTCGGGTCTAGTAGGACCTAAACTGTTCCCTCTGAGTTCCAACATTAACTGTTGTGCTACAGAGGCACCTTGGACAGACTCTATAGATGAAGTCAGCAGTAGTTAATAGATTTGTTAGTATTACTATCTAAATATACCCCAAAATACTTTAAACTAATTTTAAATGCATTGTTTTCTTCCCCTATTACTCTTGTTAATTTTGTGTTAACTAAAGGACAAAATTCATGACAACAAATAGAAGATTAGGCAAACTAGAAGTGCCTGGGGGAGGGAGGGGCAGAACACAAAGCAGAAGGCAATAAAGCATCCAATTAGCTATTGACACTTAGAAAATTTAAAAGGATTTTAATAGTCATATGATCTGACTCCATGTAATAATAAAAATTTTTGGCAACAAAATTGGGTAGTACTTAGTCCTAAATAAAATGGCTTATTGAAATCAGTAAGAGTATCTGCTTCTTGACCAACTAACTTAGTAATTATTTACACAGCAAACCCACAAAGTTCATGTTTAGCTCTTTGCACTGTGAAATAAAAAGGCTTTTAAGCATACTTAAAGCTGATCTGATTCAAAACTAATTTTGCACATGTAATACAGGAGAAATTTCACTGATACAGATTCTGCTCGTGAGAGTCAAGTCACACATGCATAAGTTTGCAGGATGTGGACACTATGGCAGCATCAACATGCACTGCGACGAAAACCTCAGACATACTACAGAAGGAGGACACTAAATACTGAATTGAACAAAATGATGGCAGTAATGGTGAAAGATAGAATTCCATATTAGTTCTAAATATTTAAAGTCCATATACCTTTCCACATAAGCATGCATACACAAACTTTAATTACTATATTCAATCTATGACAATAGATTGTTCTGACATTATAAATTTTCATTTCGTATTTTATTCCGTTTATAAAATACATTCATTTATATTAAATCAATCAGCACCTAATATAGGCCACACTGCACAGGTTACTAAATAGTTTCTCAGTCTTCAGAGCTAATTTGATACAATCCCAAATGTTAGATTTTCATTAGCCTGAAGTTTAAGAGTATAACTAAATAAAGCACAATTTTAGATAGAATTTATTTAAAATTAAATGGAGGGGTTAGGTTTAATGAAAAATGGTAACACTGCCTACAATATTCTTACTGATTTCAATAATTCCATGCCTCTTCGAGCTATCGTTCCCTATCTATTTTGAATTCAGCCTAATGAGGTAAGCAGAGATTTTACAGTATTAGTTAGGTCTTCAAAACAGTTTCACTTTTCTCCATATTTCAAAGGCTTCTTCTTCTTTTAAGAAAAATGCAAGTAAACCCCTGACATGGTCTTCCAGGGAAAGAACCCGTGAGAGATGGGGCATCTCCTAAAATTCAGTGGGAAACAAGGCACACTTGCGTTTAGTTACAAAAAGACTACATTGACTTCGAAGCTAGAGATACATTACATGAAACACTATCTAATGAAACAGATGGGAACATTAATATTTAACCCAAATTATAGTCTGACTCATGCAGTGATGTAGAGATTTAACATCTGTGAATTGGAGCCTAAATGCATTAGGTGCTGCTGTAAGCTGGCCTTGGATGGGACGGGTCAAAAGTTGTGTAGACCCTGACTCAGAAGAGAAATTTAATCCCACTGGAATATTTTAAGCCTGCATACCCTCCACCCTTCTCAGAGAAACCAGGATGGAATATGGATCCTGAAATACCAGGTAATACCAAAGCTGGAAATTAATCTTGACACATTTTATGTAAGGGTGTTCAAAATTGCTCAGGTCACTAGTGGTAAAGCAAAGCTTCCTCATCACATCATAGAAGTGCATCCTACAGAGAAAGTTTGTGTTATCTGACTGTATATATTGGTCTTGATCTTGGAAAATGATCCATAGGAATACTAGGATCCCTTGCCATAGGCTCACTTGTTAATCTTGCTTTCAAAACACTGGAAGTGTAACCAAGGCTTAGTGGTTCTAGAAATAAAAGCAAGTCACATGACCAAGACATAGGGTAATGTCAAGTAATATAATATCAAACAATTATGAAATTGCAGTACATTTCTCTGCCTTTACTTTCACCTCAAAAAATCTGTCCCGGACTCTGTCAACATAGCATTGTGCACTCCGAATGTGGAAACACCTGAATATGAAAGACCAAAATAACGCCTGATTTTTTTGATGCAACTGCCCCTCTTTACTACTTGCTGGCCTCTAATGAAGCATCTAGAAGACCAAGTGATTTAGGTACCATTATTTCAGAAAAACAGGTATGTTCTGTCAATTGGTATCATAGCTGTCCATCCTCTAGTCTTAATGCTTGATAGGAGGGAACAGATACAGATACTGGTCACGTTCCTAATCACACTGTGCATGAAAGTGGAAACCAAACTGTTCCTGAGCCAAATGAACAAAAAACCACGTGTTCTCTTCATGCATCTTGTAACCAGGGGAAAAGTTAGAAAACACAGTCACTCTCACAAAGTAACTATCTACCCAAGTAATTAGACTAAACACTACCACAGTAAAGGTGGTACCACAACAAACTAAACATGGGCTACAACAAACCACTCAAAGATATGTGAATGTTCAGACAGTTAGGCACGCTGAGCCCCTGCTCCCTTTACTTCTCCGGGACATGGTCGACTCTGTTACCATCCTGTGCAGAGGACACCTACGTCTATAACTTTACGACAGTACTTTCAAAGTCTGCTGATGGTCTTTAAGTAAATCACTGCTCTTGATTTAAATGCAGTTAAGCGTCTATCTGCATTTAGTGCTTTGGGAACCTCTACTCTGAGGTTCAGTGAAGAATCACAGGATTGATGATGCTGATTTTAAGCCCTGCCAATTTCTAGAAAAACAAAGTAATATTAGGAATTCAGGACATGTGACAGCAAAACGATTCACTCACTGACAACAGAAAATATGTGCCATTGTTTCTTAAATATGAGGTGTGCGCTTTTTTTCAGGTGGAATTCCAGTGTGAGGCCCAGTTTCAGTAACCAGGCTCACCCGAGCTCACAACAGAAACACTGCTGGCATTCTATCTGCAAATACTTGGGATTCAAACCTTATGCATAACAGAGAAGGTAGGTGAATATTAGAAAAACTGCACTTGCTACATGTTAGACGAGTGACCTATCTACTCTGGCAACCTGCAGCTAAGGGAAACTGTTAGAATCAGAGGTAACTCTGTGTTAGACAGCTGTGACATTATTTGCTTTCAAGGAAAGTTTCATGTAGTTTAAGCCCTTAAGCATGACGATTCTACCCTTCTCAAAGCTCTTTAATGTTCACTACAGTAATTCTGGATATTCTTATGGCAACAGTTCTGTGAGCTGTGTTTTAAGATGAAGGCTCAGTAACTGCACATGCAGGAAAACGAGAATGAAGACTTTCCAATTAGTAGAGGGAAAGCAAGAGAATATTTCAAATGAATGAGTGCAGTATTAAATTTTGTACTTCTTACAGACATTCAGAAGCAAAACACCAGGGAAAAGGCAGGGAAAAATTACATTTCTGAATTATGCTAATATTCTGGAGCATTATTTTAAGCTAGGCTCTAGATTGTTACAGAAGTTCGATACTTCCCTTCACTTCCTCATTTCAGAATGAAGCTAGTTAATACCTAACTTCTTTTCTCCAAGGTAAATAAATACTAGGAAGATGAGTTTGTAATAAAGGTTGCATTTGCCAAGAAGTCAAAAGAAATAGTTATTCAACTGCTGCTGAAAACAGCTTGACAAACCACACAAAGCAGATTAAACATCATTGTTTTCTACCTTCAGGATGAATATTGCCTCCAGTATAATTCTAAAAATGTTACTTTGAGGGCTGAAGATACTGGGCAGTTTCTGTTTGTCCAAGTGTAGGAAAAAATAAAAAAAACACTACAAATCCAAACTACTCAGTCACAGATCTGTTTAGATCTTCACATTTTTCAAACTTCTAAAAGATGATTTCTTCAGGAAATCTTACATTTGTCTCTCTCAACTGTTATGCTTACGAAAGGAGGAAACAAAAGAGGAAAAAGTCCCACACCTCTATGAAAGCTTTCCTTAAAAGACAATTTTCACCGACAATATTCTGGACAGCTCTTCTGATCAAGGTGTGGAGGGTTGTGCTGATGGCAGTTTATGATTGCATCACCCACATAAGCAGTGACAGGTACTCCTCCCTTTGGAGCTTCCTGCACAGGAGAACAGAGTAGTGGCATACTTTTTAAGCAGTTATTACTAAGCCCTGATTTACTTCCTTGTCTTTACAGATGCAGTTCGTGGCAGTTTTTTCACAGGTTGTTGTATGTGGGTGTTGGAGATGTGTGTGCACGCTGCTAATTTTACAGTATTGAATGCGATTGCTGTGCTTCATTAAGCTTTTGGCACACCTGAAACATGGGTAAATAGCTTGCACTTAATATTTTAAGTATTCATTGCCTAGTAATTACAAAACTAATTAGCGAGTTATTTAATATCTGCCTCATAAAAGCCTGTAATAATCCAACATATTCTTATGAAGACTGTTAACAATGTTTCCTTTAAGATAAACATCTTAATGAATGAGTGTCAAAGGCTTAAATATGTCTGAATGTACCTTAGCCTACTACTTTGTTACAGGTGATTACATCAAGGACAGATTTTTTCACTTCAAAAATATTTCTGAACACATGCCCGTGGGAAAATGACTAACTTAAACTTTGAAAATGCAACACTGGGACATTCATTCAGTTATTTTTATTTCTTAGACCCAGATCTACAAAACCGAAATGCTAAAAGAACTAAAGCAGAATAAGGCATCAATATCCCAGCAGGTAAGTCTCCAATCACCATCAATGCCTTACATGGGAATGTTTGTAGCAGTATGTTTTCTTCCCTGTGAGACTAAACTTACAGTTTCTGTGCTATGCGTAGAATGCATTCTGTCTACATGGAGTTGAGTATTCTGATGGCTACATCTTCTTAGATCGTCAAAATAGATGCCCATCTGCCCATCCTCCTCAAGGTGCAAACTGATGCCTTTCAAACATGCAGAACACATAAAAAACACAGCCCTTGAGCACTCCCTTTTCACAGGGTAGCTGAGTGTATAAAGTATCTATTTGACATATGGAAAAGACACATTCACCACTCCTTTTAATCCAAAAGGATTCAGATTAAGGTGTTTTAATTTAGTGCTCTATACACCTGACTGTAAATTGCCTTGGCCTAGGAGAGACGCTGCCCACAGTCCTGCTAGAAGCAAGGTTTTTTGAGTCATCTTGTTTGTAAAGAAATCATTAATTAAAACCATAGGTGAGAACAGAGGTGAGCATAACTTTCCAGTGCAGTGATTGAGGCAAGTAACCTAGCAGAGAGGAGATCCAAGCTAGAGCTGAGCCAGCCCCTGCTCCTAGAAACCAGCAGTTTATTTATGTTCAACAGTTATGTTTTGAAATGCAACCAGCTCTGAGTTCTGGTATGACAGTGGCTCCTTTCACCACCCTAGAGTTATAAACTTAACCTTCTGAGAAGGTAAGGATTAATACAGGTCCTTCTTCTCAGTATTTCTCTTTAGATTAAGTTAAGGCTCCATAGTCCTAGAGCTTGCCTGCCGTAGCCCTCCCCTCCAGCACCCAGTACAGGATTACATATGCTGAGGGAGCCAAACAACTACGAGTTTAACAAAGATGTCCTTTGGAGGTTCCTGCCATTCCCTCCTCCGCTCGCTATGACCTGCTCTTTTCATAACCTTCTGGTGTTTCGTAAAGGTCTGCATTTTCTAGCCGTGTTTTCAGAGGAGGCATAGGTAAAGTCAGATAGATGATATTCTTCAATGCATATTAGATTTCCTGATGGCATGAACATATACACACAGATACAAATATATATACACATAGATAAAAGAATGATTATTGGAATGATGCTCCACTATGAGGAAAGTTCAGGTCTAAATAGCATCTAATTACAGTTCAGATTTTCTGACAGCATTCTGTCTTATAAATGCAATTGTTTATTATTACTTCCGTCTACAAAAAAAAATATTAATTAGAATAAGAAAAGAAAATAGTGAATGGTCTCCTGTCCCCATTTGAAGTTAATGGCAAGATATCAGTTTACTACAATAGGACTGCAAATTTCTCTGAATACTGTGAGGTACCATGCTGAAATATGCTGCTCCAAGTATACTTACAACAAGTAGTATATGAAAAAAGAGAATATAAAAGGTATATTTTGAGTACAGAGAATATAAAAATGGAAAGGCCTACAAAATCTGCAGCAATATTTTCTCAAGGAACTATTTAAGATAATTCAGACAACATTTATGCCATGTACAGTATTACAGCCCTACTGACAGCAATGGCCTTTTCTGAAGGGAAAAGTAAAACTTCATGTGCCAAAGTCTATACTTATGTATACAAATATAAAAATACGAATTAGTTATAAAATTTCTCTGGGAACAAACCAAAAGGAAACAAACTAAAACCTTTTCTTGTAACTGACATTATGTTGGAAGAATGTTCTTTACATCATCAACATACAGACACCCTAGACTGACTCCTTTCACAAAGTGCGATCACATCTGAAACACGAAGCATAAAAGATGCAAATCCTCAAACCTGTCCAAACACCTCCAGTATGTGCCACCCTGTGTTGTAATTAGTTGTGCCATTGTGCTTCACACAATACCATCCACTTCACATATTTTATGCTCACGGTATACACAGTTAGTACACAAGTTAAAATGAAAAGACGAAGACAGAGACTCATGTTGCGAGACAAGTTGCCTAAATGACTCTAAATGCTGAAAACTGAAACAGTATGTAAAAATCCTTACAAATCAGAACAGGATCTGCTGAGACTCCTCCTCGTTATTTATCACTGCTGCTAGAGAGTCTTAAAATGAGCCATTAAAACCAACCTGGCATTGGAGTTGTAATGAATTGCTCAGCCTACCCTCAAAACAGTTCTAAGCAGTTGCTCATGCAGGAAACCCTTGTGACCCGTAAGATATTCTTATGATTGAGGTGTTCTGTCTTGGAGTGAGGAACTAGTTTAAAAAGTGAAAAACATAAATTAGGTAGGTAGGTAGGTAGAAAGCAAACTGCTTTCCCAATTATCTCTGTCAAGGCTAGTTACTGCAGAAAGGGCTCTTTAAATATAGAAAGCATGTGGGAAGTAGAAAAGTGTAAGGTTTTAGTAAGTCTGAAGGTTGCATAATTGAATTTGATAAACTGACATTTTCCAAGGAAGTTTTAAAATTTCAGAAGACAAACATATAATAAAAATAAACCTAGTTCAGCAGATTTTGCTCTACAAGATGGTATACCTTCATTTCACAAAGAAAAAAGAAATCTATTTCTCCTCCCATTCAGAATACAATCAGTACTCCCTCTCCCGTGCCTCCCCCTTATATCCTCTTCCTCTATATTTGAGAAAAAATAATCTGAGAAATATATTCAATCCAAGGCAGTATTAGATTATGGAAAATACTTCATATTATTTATAATTCAGTCAACAGTAATTAAATCACTCCAGAAATGTGTTTTTCTACAACTCCAGCTCTACAACCATCAAGAAGGAATAGTATCAACAAGAAATCAAATGACACAGTTTCCAGTAGCTGGATAGTTTCATGACCTCTCCTTTCTGACTCTTTCCAGTGGGACAGTATCATAATTCCACAGCAGAAGTAGATAGAACTTCCACTTCAGTCAGCTCAACAGTTTCTATTGCTTTAAACTGATTTTTTAAAGACCTTAAATAAGATGATGGGTTAGTAATATTGTCTCTTAAGACAGACAACTGCTGGTAAAACCACTAACAGATTTAGGTCTCAAATTGTAAAATTTGTCTATTCTTTGTTTTCATTGCTGCCACTTTGAATCATACAGTTTAACAGGATCTTAATTTGTGAGAAAGTTCCTGGATCACAGCCTGGAGTCTGCAGACACCTCTGTTGTCAATGTTTTGCTCCTGATGTGGCAAAGGAGGACTGTAAAATCCTCCTTTCCTCAATCCTGTAATCTGGGTACATCTGAACTGAAGAGACCATGTCTCTCTTCTACGATTCTATGATCTGAGCTGGCTTTGAGGTAGCTCACTTGCATACTATTAGGACTGAATTTACAAGCACAGAACTCAGAATAACCTGTCAGATTCAACTTTTACTGTCCAGGCAGTGGTCTGGATACAAACATGAATTTTCTGTTTAACCGCAATTTTCCAACACAGATATTAGACTGTGTAGAAAAAATAATGCATGGCCAGAAACCGAAAAGTATTAATCTGAAAGTAAAAAAACCCCACACCGACAAAACCAAAAACCACACACAAAACCCCCACAAAAAAAAACCCCAAAAAACCCACCACACCAAAACACTTTTCTGTTATGTAAAAGCAAATGAGCTTTCAAAATCAGCACAGAAGCTTTAAATTCCAAAGCTGAAATTTCAAACAGTTTGTTGGGAAATAAGTACTAAAACTCAGAACCTCAATTAGTATTTAGTCAGATAACTCCCTATGAAACCAACAGGGATCCTACCCTGAAAGCTGGTTTTCTTTCTCACCTCAGCAGAAATAGCCTGATTGAATAATTAGGCAAAGTTACAGAACCCAGAGTTGTTGGCTCTCACGGATGGGTTACATCACACACTTGGTCTGTGGGCTGCCTTAGGCAACATGCAGAACTTCCTCTTCTAGAGTCTGAATAACTAAGCGCAATATCCGGAAAAAATCTGGACTTGCAAGTGCTGTACCTTATAATTATTTTGCTTATCAATACAGATTCCAGGCTGCCCCCTCTATAACTGTAGTTTACAAAATGTGATGTGAAATCAGAAATTAGTATACCAGCACTAAGACTTCACAGGCAAAACAAAACTGATTTCTATCAAAGAATGAAAGACACCAAGGAAAGAATTGGAAGCGTGGTAGCAACTCGGTAGCAAGTTACAGACAGCAGAGTTCAGTATTTAGCAATTGAGGCACTGGGTTCTTGAAGACAGAGTGGGACACTGAAGTGTGTTGCCCAACCCGTCACTCAGCAGACCTGTGAACAAGCAGCACTTGCTGAACAAGTGACCATGTCGGCTGGTAACTAACAACTATTTTACTGATAGTGCATAAAGCACTTTTCAGACAAACAGTCACATCAGAAACTACATGGATGGCACCTCCTGACCAAAAGATCTTACAGGCTGGTATATCCACCACTGGGTGCTTTACAGTCACAACCAATAAATCAATGCAATGGTGGTATTACTATTAACAAAAAGCAAGATACAAAATAATTGAGGATGACATGGGCTTGCTTAATTGCTTTCAAGGTATTATCTAGCATGATTTATTATTTTTATGTTGGAAGCAACCAGGAATTGCAGTGATATGTAGCGCTCTTCCCCATCTAAAGAAAGCCTCACAAGATCTTAGAGACACAACTATTTTTGTTCGTGTTTTATTCATTCACCAGTACAAAGCATACAGGAGTTACCCTATCTGCCTTTACCACCTAGGCCTAGATAAGCCACTTATTTTTGCCTCCTTAGGTACTTAGTAGCTAGAGATGCTCATGTGGCAATTCAAATCCTCACTGCCCACAAAAGGAACTAGAATAGAACAGCTTCTAACTCTAGTTAAAGTGGTGAAATTACCAGACACAAGTTCTTAAAGTTAAGCAAAAGTAGGCTGACAGTTTAGGGAATTTCCCAGCATCACTGAGAACCTGAGCTGGAGTGATATACATGAAACCCATTTGAATTTGATAGATCAAGCCCATAACCTTGCACTGGTAGAGCTAAGAACAGAGCTTCTTTTTTACTTGCAGATGCCTCCAACTTCTGGAAGCCACTGCTCATTGTACAAAGTCATACATGGAATCTCTCAGTGTTGTCAGCTTGATTTCTTGGAGAAGCGTATTTTCACTTAAGGAAAGAAATAAGAACTGAAGCAGTTTTGCGATCTCTGTAGCAGTCTAACTACTTAGCTCCAGTTATGTTCCCTGCTTTATCTCTGGGCAAAAGCAAACTTACACTAACAAAACAGGACGGTGGTATGTGAATACTACAGGTCAGCTGCAGAGACAGTTTTTGTAGTACTAGGGGTGGGCTCTGGGAGGTTAGATTCACTGAATGCAAACTTCCATTTCTTCCCAACTTCCATGAACAAGAAACAAAACAAACCAGCAAAGCCCAGTGAAGGGGCATAGAGTCAGATTTTAATCTCACTTTCCTAGATGCTGTACCAAGTGACTGCACTGATGTGAATGCAGTTACTTCAGAGTGGCCACACAGTATTAGAATATAGCCTCCGATTTTAATTTTAAACATGGATTAACTATGTAAAGAGGAAAGGAGAAAAAAATAAGCAGAACCTTCTAGTTCTGTATTTTAATGACCCTGACTCAGTTTGTTTAGTATGATTTAATTAGGAAAATGGACTGTGTGCAGCAGGGTTTCTGACATCATCTGGCACTGCTCAGTCTGTCCCTAAAACAGAGCAGAGTTTGAAATGTTCATTCTGTTCTGCTGCTCTTTACCCTCCAACCAGAAAGGGCTGGCATCAATAAGGATCTTAGCAGCTCTGCTGTCTGAAGAGATTTGAGGACTATGTCCTGGCACACAGGCGGAGTTTGGAAGGGTGGTTATGCATGGCACCTCCTGAGGAGTCATGTTTGTCATGAGGAGTCTATGTCTGTCACATGACACAAGCACCCTAAAGAACATTTTCCTAGTGCCTATCTGACATTGTGCTTGTATTCTCAGAAGACAAGAAACCTCCCAGCGTGACACAAATACTCTCTTATTTATCTTTTACTTGTCAAAGTATTTATCAACTGTGAGCTTGGCACTTTTGATTTCTCTGCAGGCTACAGAACATGCATGAAATACCCTGTGTCTCGCTCCATAGATCCTACAAACCTGTCAGTCATGTGTGTAGGTTGGCTTGTAGTTTTCCCCCTTCTGTGATTATGAAACCACAGTCAGAATTCAGAGATGCCGCTGAGCAGACCAAATGTAATTGCACTAAAGCAGCAGAGCTACTGCTGGTTTTGTACTTCGGACAGGACTGTGGGAGGTCACGTTACTCAACTGACCTTAACGCTGGTTACAAGAGGGTGAGGGGGCAAAGCCAGACAGACAGAAAGGTTTGAGCTAAAGCAGTTTAAAGGAAAAATTTTAAAACCAATTGACTTGTTTGGTAATTACAAGCATCTAAAACTAACCTTCAGACAGAAAAGTCCCTAGGTTATTTGTTTTGTTTTTAAAGGGAGGAAACACACCACAAACCTGGCTCACTGTATCTGCTCAGAGAGACAAAGGCTACCTCAAAGTTATTGTTTTCCATTTAATGTTTTCTTAATTTCTAGTACTGATTAGTATTAACATGTTACATAGCCCTCAGTAGTTTGAAAGCTTGCTTTGGGGCTGGGTATGCTATCTACCCAGAAAGACGATCCTAAATGATGTAGTATGATACTATGACAGCCAAAAAACTTCGCCATCAGTGCCTGCTTTTAGTTTTCAAGGTTATTTCACACACTAGATGACATACTATCCACTGAATCAATGGCTTGGAAATACTTTCTGAATGTTAGAGACCTAACAATGAATTCCTCTTTAAAGAGCACAACATCTGAAACTAATATACCTCAGAGGTTTTGCAGTAAACCATTGTAGAGTGGGATATGAGGCAGAAAATACATTTTTTCATTTTATTTTAAGAGGATACTCTGTTTCAACAGCCATGAATACGAAGTACAAAATTTGAATTGCTTCCTTCTTATGCTACTGGCAAAAAAACCTCAAAAACCCAAAGTAAAGCAAAACCAAAACAAAATTCATGTCCTGTTGTATTTGAACTATACTGGCAGTAAACAGGTACCTTTTTCTGCCAGATTAAAAAAAACCCTATGTTCCCTGATCATACAAACTGAGCACTACAATTCAGTGAGAAGCTCCTTCTCTTATGTGTTATGAAGACCACATAAATCAGGGGCTCTTCAAGGATTAACTGAGCTCCAACAGAGATGTAATCTAGCAAATACATTTAACAGTGGAGTTCTTTACCTGAGCAGTTTCCTATGTGAGCTTTGCATGTTTCTACTCACACTTATCTTTGTATTCCACAGCAGGATACAACAGTAATAAAAAAAAATCCCCATAAAGGACTGTATCCTGCAGTTACTCAATCTGTCCTCAAATCAGTGGGAAGCTAGTGACAGCAAAGGTAGACTTGGGACTCCTATGCTCCTTAAGGATGGGCATTATTTAAAAACAACCAGGATTGACCTGGAAATCCTTTGTGACAAGTGGTAAGACTCTAGCTTCCCAATGCCTAAACATAACATGGCACCTTGACTTCATTAAAACATTAAGTCCCGCTTGTTATCAGCATCCGTGAATCAGCAACACCATCTACTGCAGGCCTGCTTTCTGGAATGCAACCAGTAGGAGTGGTGTCCCACAGACACAGAGGTCCCCACATGCTAGCCAGCAGTACTGGACTCAGATGCTGTCCTTTGCCTCTACCCTGCCATTTTTCTCTAGCCAAAAATAGTAAGTCACTCCAATCTGATCCTTCCCATATCCTTTTGGGAAGTGAGACGAAACAAGCTTCCAATATATTCTTTCTGCAAAGGAGCAAGACCACAGGGAAGGCATACCTTTTTGTTGTCTCCATGTTTTTAATGTATTTTGTACAGTAACACTTTCAAAATTGTTTAAAAACAACTTGGAGGAAGTTCACAAATGGAACAAAACTTTAAACCTCCAATGTGCTCTCTCTACTGCTGTGAGGGTATCACGGGGTGGATCTCTCCTGTAGCTCACAGGACCAGGCGCTATCTTAGCTCAGTCACCTGCTGTTAAACCTACAAAGAACTCTGATCCTTCTTGTTCTTTTTTTTGTGCAGCTAAAATAATCTGAGGCACTAAAATCCCAAGTACCGTGAAACCCACAGAAGTATTCCAAGGAAGCAGTAACCACAGGAGTTACTGAACTTGCACAAACGTACTGACTCTTGACCTCTTCTTCCTTTCCCTGCTACTTTATACATATTCCAGGCAGTAAATGCTTCCTGGATCATAAAAAGAGTTAAAAATAAGACAATAATGGAGCAAACATGGGGGGGGAAGGAGGGGAATCTACAAAATCATGACAAGGAATTGAAATGAGAAAAACTTTTAGGGCCAAATATAAATAGCATTAATGCAGTTACGCTTATTTATATTAACATAAGAACAATCCTTCCTAGCACTTAGATTCTTTGCACGGTTTACATTCGTACAGCTTCTACTTTCCGTTGGAAAAACCATTTCAGATAATGCTTAACAATTTTTCTGATTATTAGCTCAATAGGTCTTTCCCACAATTCTAATTTCAAGGTCTACATAAGGTGTATCAGTTACCTTTATGGTAGCCTTCAGGAAAATCTGTATTATCGCAGGTTAACAGTAGCTAGAGGACAGAAGCTACTCACTGCTGCCATCGCATGGTAGAGAGCATACCCCAAGTGCTCAGGAAAACAGAAGGGAAGTTTCTCAATTCCTCAGTTTTACAGGAGTACATCGGCTTAGAAAGCTGGGTTTCTGTCCCCATGCAAGCTGCAATTGCACTGACATAAAAACAAGTGGATAGTGAAGGAATTATGTCACAGGTATCAGCAACACTTCAGAAAACTTCATTAGTACCTGCAGTCCTGCACTAGAAAAGAGTTTTCCCAGACAGTATTCCGCACCTTCTAAAAACAAAATCAAAAAAAATCGCCACTTCACTATAGTGGGTAAAGCCTATGTGAAACTCCATGCGTGAGAAAGTATGCTGTGATTAGTGTATGTGCTATATAGTATTTGTTCCCCTTCACACAAGCCTCATTCTCTGCTTAATCAAAGAAAAAAAAGGAAGTATTTTTCTACAAATGCTTAAGACAGAAGAGTATCTTCTCTTGAAGGTTCTTCACTGAACTAAATTTTCAATGCAATAAAATGTAAAAATGCTAAATAGCGAGTTAAATACCACAGCTGCTACTAAGTGCAGGTCAAGACCTAAGCACTAGTGTGATCCAAGTGCAAGGCAAGTTAGAATTTCAGGGTGTGCCTCAGTAATTACTTTATTTGTTTCAAAACTTCGAGATAACTTCACATGCCTTTGTTTTTATTCTTTATGAAGTGTTGACGAATTTCAGAATTTTTCTTAGCATGGAAGCTATGTTTGGAAAAAGCAAACAGAAATTGTTGAAAACAACTAAATACCCAGAAAATATCCTGTAGTAGCACTCAGAGCGAAGCTTGCTGTTGGTTCCTATATCACTGGTGACATCAAGGGAATTGGCCCTTTGGTGAGAGGGGTCAGTACATAACAAGAAACTGAAACATGGGAGATGCAAATTCTGTGAGGGAGCCTGGTGAATATAAAAAAGATAAGAGATAGCTCCTTGCATGAAGGAATACCAGGATTTAAATATAGTAGGTTAAAATAAATAAATCTATTTGAGAAAACAAAACAAGAGTCAGGAATAAAGCAAAGATTTTCTGCAAAATCCCTTTCAGTTTTTGCTTATTTAAACAAGAACTTTGTGAAGTCTGGCCAAGATCCACATAGAAAAGCAAAATACGTACTTGCAAGATGAACTGGAAATCACAAAGATATAATGCAGTTATGATGTAGATAAATACAAAGACTAATTTTGACTTTAAATCACTCCAACTAAAAATGTTTGAACACAGTAAAGTTTCCATTCAGAAATCCAAAATGAAGTGACATTGCTCTAAATATAAGGATTTCCAGTGGTAAACACACAAAGCAAGAGAAGAAAAGGGGGAGAAGGGTGCAAAGGCAGAAAGTAAGCAGCAAAATAAGTGAATTTACAACAAATAAACTTCCATGGTTTTCCTTTTAACAAAGCAGATCAAAAGGTCACAGCAGTGGGGGGATCTGATTAACAGCCTGAAGTGTACTGGCAAGATCATCAATGTACTTGAACAGAGGCAAAGACAAGGTTCTGACAAAGACCTGAATTAAGTATAAATCATTAATATTTTAAAAACAGCAAGGCTGCCCACCTGAACACAACCTGCAGTTTGCAGACAGCCCTAGGAAGACATGGAGACATGCAGAATACAAGCGTGGTCCTTCACGATAGGGAATCTGCTGCTATGCTCTAGATTAGCTGCGGCTACGGGCAGACACAAAATTATGCCTTGTTAAGAATTAATGTTTGAGTGCTAATTTTAAGTGCGCAGAACGGGCGCTGTTGTTCAGCAGATGCCACAGCTATAAACTAACAGTGAGGAAAATGGTGTCATATCTGAGGCTTCCTGACGTTTTCTGTTACATAGGCAGATTCACACGTAATGCCATTTCTGCACGTTTTTCAGTACGACCAGCTGCCGAGCCTCATATTTATGGCTTACCACTGCAGGTTGCTGATGTGCACAATTCCATTGCATCACTGCAAGTCACCCACAAGCACAAACAAGAATTGTATTCTTCCAGAACAGAAAAATTAGGAGGCTTGATTTCAGCATTATTGTAAAGCAGAACTTCACAATACAGACCATACATCCATAGAAAAACTAATAATTTGCTCTGATTTGTGACTCTGATCTAAAACTAGCTGGTAAATAACTAATTATTTTTATATTACTGTCTTGAATACACTAATTATTTTGTCACCTTTGAAACAAGTCATACTACTACTCCTTTTGCTCTTCCTGTGACATAATGAACAGCAGTAGAACAGCTCCAGAATTTAGTGAGCCAGGCTCCTTGTGCTGCAAGATCTCTCACTCGCTGCTGCTGCCATATCCATGTCCCGGCACCATTAAAGCATGGCTATGGCATGATTATCGAGTTCCTGCAGTATAACCTCCCTCTGATTTAGTGAGTTGGGTTGGCAGCTCTTATGTTCAGCTTTCTACATTACTTGAGATGCAATAATGCAACAGAGAAAGCCCTCTTCAATGCAAATGTCATCTCTTTATGATGCTATATGTGTGTTCATTAGATCTCTTGGTGCCTGTAAAGTTTTATGAGTGTTATGCCTCCAGGTTCTCAAGGAGAAGTGATAGTCACAAAAATTCTGGTATTTGCTTCCTTCTTCTCACCTTTCATCCTCTATTTACATGAGGTTGCACTAATGCTGTCAATTATCCAAGCATCATTTGTTTTTTGGAAAATGTACTTTTTCTACCTACTGCTCAGACAACAGAAACGCTCTGAACTGTACAATTTCAATTCTTTACAGCACGTGTGGAAAGAGAGAGAGGTTATTCCTAACTTTAGGACAGTCCCAATTTTATTTATGACTTCAGTATTGCTTTTCATTTTTAGTGATAATGACTCGCCGCCTTTGATATGAATTTTCAAGGTCCTTTGTGAACTCCTTGCTATGGTCTCTTGTACAGATTTAAAAACTCCTCAGAACTTAGTGACTAAAGGTACCTATTAAAGTCTCATACAACCTGGGATAAAAGGAAAGGGTTTCAAATAATTCACAGAAACAGAAACACTCGACAAAACATAATAAAGCTGTGCTTTTTTGGCTGTAGGAATTTCCATCCTGGTAACATCCTGCTGGGATATACTGTCATCCAGTTCAGTGAGCAGCTTCTGGTATAGATCAGCACTGATTCAAGTACTGTTACCACAGTAAGAGGAATCAATGGATACTAACATGCTTGAATCCTTTCGTGGAAAAGGCACTGCTAATTCAGCTAATGCCATCCTGATTTCCAGGAACACTGCTTCGCTTCAAAGCCATTATTGTCTATATGTAAGTAGACACAAACTTTGTGTATAGGCTGTGAGATTCTAGTTTTCCAAACATCCAGCAACGTATTCAGTGTCTCAAAACCTAAACCAATAAATAATGTTTCCACAACATTTTACTGTATTTTACTAACATTAGACACTATTTCAACTGTCATTAAATCTAAGATTCAGTGAAAGGCATGAAAATACCTTTTCCTGATGCAGTTAAAAATTATCAAAATTCTACAGGAAGTAAATTCACTGCTTAATAAAATAAAATAAAAAAAAAAACCAAACATCTGTAAAGACTGTCTTCACTGGCTCTTGTCAAAGGTGCTGGAACAAGTTCTATTGTCAATGGGGCTTGAATGTTCTACAGGGGCACACTGTATTGATGTTTAAACTTGACTCCAGAGAGAAATAGGGAATTTCTAGTTATTATTGTTGCTGAGTTTCTTGTTGATGTTGTGTTTTTCTGATTGTTTCTTTGTTTTTTTAATCTCAATACAGCTCATGCTTTAAGACAACAAAGCCAGAATCAGTAGTAATCCTCCTTAGTATGCAATCGTATGAAATAGTATCATCCTGGATTAAATGAAAGTAGAAACAATAATTTCAAGAGCTTCTTTCTACTAAGACAATTACCCAAATGGCTGAAATCTGTTACTTATATATGAAACAGCTAACCTAAATGATAAAACAGCCTAGCTTGTTTCCAAGAGAGCCAAAGTTACACAGGACTCCAAAGCTTTTAAAAGCAACCAGGGATAGAATACCAGTGAAGGATTCGGATTCATTAAAGTCTGATGCCAACTGACTTAATTTTGGGACCATCACCCCTATTGGGAATCTCAGGGGCCTGAATTCAGGCCCTAGGTTCAATCTACTGATGTGAGCAGAGGCACATATCTCTGTATGGGATTCAAAGCAACCAACAAGCTGGGCAAGAAGCTGTGCAAGTCATCACACTGACCTGCAACTGGTTGCAGGAATATGGAAACAAAAAGCACTAATGAAAATGCGGAAGTGTTTGAGGAAGTGCTCAAGGCAGAGCAGCTCTGAAATCCCACACCTTTTGGGCAAAGCTATCACACTTAGACCTAACAGAAGCCATCTCTATTCACTGTAGACGGCAGATGCAAATGCTTCCATAGGGAGGCACCTGTGACTTTTCCCCGAAAAAGAAAACCAAGAGAGACACATTTTTAAAAATACAGTCAGTGAGAAAAGTGTTATGAAGATACTGGGACTGATTGTGTCCACCACTTGAACGCTGCAATCAGTCAGTGCTCTAAGCAGTTTGCCTTCCCATGAATTGGGCATGATCACTTCTGCTCTGAGCAGAACCTGTGCTTCATAAAGAGCCTGTTCTTGCCCAACAGTATTCAGTGATCTCGCCTGCAAATACTGCTAGGCTCCAGCTGGAGGTACACCTACTTGTTCAGAGTTCCCCAGGGCTGAACTGCTCAGACTTTCCAAGTCAGCAGCAACTGTGGATATTGACACGCTTTGAGTGTATCCCCAAGCGACAGCTAAGCTCCACACAGATGAAATATGAAAGCAATTCAAGTGTCTAGAAGTACCTATAAGCAGCTACTGAGGTTTTCTTAAGTCACCAAAAATGCCAGGCAGAAATTTCCAGAAGCATTAGGAAGTAATGATGCAACTTGCATAACACTTCCCAGAATCTCGGCAATATTAGGCACCTACCTTGCCACCTTTGAAAATCCTACTCAAAAGTTAATAAATCCTTTTATGAAATAGGAATATTGCTTTTACATTCTTACCCAGAATGAATCAGTTACTAGTGTAGGATTTTAGTAGTTTACATGACCTCCATAATGATAAACACTGTAATTATCTTTTATTAATCCTGATACAGCGAGGAAGTTGCACAAAACTACTTCAAAAATTAGCAACAGAACCCCTCCAAGTTACAGCTTGCTAGTTCGCCTTGTCATCTCTACATCTGTCACTTACATTGACAAACCCTTTGGGAAACGAACTACCCTCATTTCCTTTTCAGAGCAGTAAGGTGTATAAATTTAAATAATAGAATTAATAATGTATTTATGTGCTAAGTCACACAAAAACTTCAAGGAACTTGTGTTATGCTGCTTTCCCCCCCTCCTCCTCCCCTTCCCCAATCATCTTTTTGGACATGGAATTTGAACCCTGAGAAAACAGCATACAATCTGCAAATTATAATAATCCTGGCTTAGCTCAAAAGGGAAAAATTCTAGCTTCCTAATTTAATTGTGGGTTTTTTTTCCAGATAACCATCATCAGATCCATCATCTTCAGGTTCTCCAGGTAAGCAGGCAACCATGAATAAAAATAAGGGGCTGAAGAAAACCAACATATTTTGTTGTGAAGGGTTCAGGGCACGTTGCCTACAACCTCATACCTTTTTAAACACCGATTCTGGTGTTTCTTTCTCCCCTTTGAGTGTAAGAAGTTTTCAGGAAGGAACTGAGTGCCAGCAACTGCTGCGCCCAATGGAAAACGCAGCAACAAGGGAGAGGTGCGAGCAACACAGAACCACCTCATGGACAGAAATTGCTCCAGAATAAATCAAATACATCCTAAAAGTCTGTGAGGAATCAAAAAGGACACCAGAGCCAGCTACGGTTGCCTTTGGTTTGCATGATGGGATGATACTGAACAAAGAACTGAAATACAGAAACTTCTTCTACAACAAATATTGACTGCAAAGGTGCTAAGGTTTTTGGCATCTACAATATGCACAAAAAATGAGAGACAACTATTGTACTCAAGCCTATCAAAATATATATCATCCATATTATATTCTAATTATAGTAGCTCAGACTGAATATTTATAGTGATCCCTTTTGCTTATTAAGCATAACTATACCCTCCAGCCAAGTTTGGTAGGAGAGCAGTCAAAATACATTTTTAATGCTCTCTGTATTCCCCATGGTAATTCAGTAAGTTTTTCTTCTCCCCTTTCCCCAAAATGATACGCGTTCAGGTTTAAATAAGACCCAATTGATTCTGTAGCTGTATCAGTGCATGTGTGTGCTTGTTGTTTTACTGAGGGTTGTGGGGTTGGGTATTTTTTCGTCCTTTTTTTTCCTGAGGTACTTTTTTAATTAAATGTCAAATCCAGCTTGGCACTGGAAACACACTGTATGACTCTTATTTGAGGAAAAGCTGACAGCTTGTCTCTTCCCCTGTCAAACTCCCATCTGCTCTACAGAGATTAGTTTGGGCTATGGGATCACCAATTGGCAGGGTATTATTCTGTATATGGCTCAATAATGTATAATACAGAGCACAAAAACAAGACCACCTATGTTTTTCTGTGAGTTTGAGTTACAGTTCCTAAAGCATTTAAGGATATTTTATGAATTTTTTTATGCTACTGAATTACAAGACACAAAATATTGCTTAGCATTAGAGCAAAGGCACAAAGTGCATCTCTGTTCACATCTGCCACTCGTCCAACCAGTTTTTAAATATTAGTTGAGCTATATTTAAACTAAACCCTGTTGTTCCTAGAAGTGACATTTCTATACCCTGGTGGCCTAATAGGTTGAACAGGGTTTTAAAAGCTAGTGTTTCTGGTTGTCTTGTTACTGACTTCATTGCACAGCTTCAAGGAATCACTTAATTTCATTAAGTCTCAGATTTCATTCTGCTAAATGGTTATTGTTCTGTGCCAATACCTTAACTGCCTTGGGATTCAGCCAGCTCAATACTTAAACCCATTCCTAGCTGCACACATGTGTTGAATTTGATTAGCTTTGCTACTAGGTCTTGGTAAGGCCTTAATTACCTGGTTGAAGTGGGGTGCTAGTTACTAGCAGTGATTTTTACGGTTTAGGTAGGAGATGCCAGATATACTGAAATGCTGAATCTAATAAGCATTATTACCAGAGAGGGATGATAATGCTGAAGAATACAATGACATCTTGCACAGTTGATAGGTACAGAGCTAGCACATACACAGGGACTAATATGAATTAAATGCCAACCATGGCTTTTTCTTTCCTCATAGGACAAAAATAATATTTGGAGGTTTTGACCCTACTGGATAAGACAAAAGGATACTAGCAGATCAAACTGAAAAGTCTAAGAAAATGGTTGGGCAATAAAATAAAGAGCAGTAACTTGCCAGATGGGAAGTACATGGCTTGTAATGCTAATTTACTGAAGTTACACATTTGCATTTTTCCCTTTTGAAGACAGGACCATCATTTTGGAACTCTCCTATGCAACCATAGCTGTTTACACTCTGAGTGAGCAATCAGCAACACCGTAACTGCATGTGCGCACAAATGAACCACGCACAGTTAGCGAGGGTTTAGGCCCAAAGTCCATAGATAAAAAGATGTATTTTGTAGTGACTTGATAAACTGAACAGTAAAGATTATTTGGAATCCATGGCACTGTGTACAACTCAGTGAATTCTCAAAGATACCAGATGTAAACAGCCACAGATCATAGCAACATCCTTAAAAAGTGCTTATGTCTGCAGACATAATTAGGAAAAGACATAATTGAAATCATAAAAGAAGTATGGGAAGTACTACAGGGGATCGGAGCCTGATGAATAAAAAAAATAAAAACATGAAAAAGGCTCAGTAATCAGTACACAGAGGTCAAATTATGCCTGTGAAGCTCTGAAGGAAGCAGGATGAACCACACTGACGACTACAGCATGCAGTGCTTCCAGCGTTACTTGCATGAAACAGATGCATACACTTTCAAATGTAAAAGGAGATGGTTATGGTTCAGTGCCACATTTTTTGGCACCACTAATTCTTTTCTTTTTCCCTTTGTCTTAGATCTTAGATAAACTAAGATCTTAGATAAACTAAGATCTTAGATAAACTAAGATCTTAGATAAACTAAGATCTTAGATAAACTAAGATCTTAGATAAACTCCGGTCAGTTCTGATGCCTACCTCCCTTACCACAGTGCTATGAAATTACATAACTTTAAGACTGAAAGAAAACTTCCTTACACAGGTCCCAGGCTACATGTTGTTTTCATGGGAGCTACCCTGCACAGATTACTGAAATAACTGCATGTCCTATCAGTATCAGTACAGCTCGTCTCCACTCCGCTTCAGATCTTTCTGCCAGGACCCATTAAGGTTTAACACCTCTCTTTGACCCAGTCACTGTTTTTTCTCCCCAAAGACCAGAAGCTGGGATAAAGCGAAGACCCTTTAATAATCTCACATCACAGCTTGTGGCTCAGAGAAGGAATCTTTGAAGGGTTTAACATGAATAATAGAACCACAACGGGGACAACTTATGTGAGAGAAGAATGGAATCTAATTCACTGCTAGCCTCTTCGTATGTGCTAGGCCAATTAAGACCACTAATCACTATAAATTTACCATAATGAGGAGATTCATGCATTATACACAGTAGTATGTCATAGCACATTTCAGGTTTTTAGGCAACAGAAGAGCATAGATAACAGAAAATACCAATTCTAACTAGGTCATACAAATTTGTCCTTTTTAAGCTCTAGCTTTGAACAGAGGCATGCACCAAAGATCACGATAAAGTGATGGAACTGATACAAAAGTGATTTCATAGCCAATTGTAAGGTGTTCCTGGCACTTTTTACAGCAAGATGTGTGTATAGTACCTCAAAAAGTACATTCACAAACCTTCAAAATAGTAGTTTAATAGTGTTAATTTTATTGGGAAGTGGAAATAAAATAACTTGGTAGTATTATTTCAGTAATGCATTATTTAAAAGAAATAAAGTATTTTGAATTATATTTTGCAATTCAAAATAACATTCAAAAGGAATTTCAGACTAGCTGGAAGAGAGGAAAACTGTTAAGAAAATATGATAAGAACTTTTAAGGTGGGCCAAGTATATACAGATGTATACATTTTATGTCCATCTCAAAAGGTCAGGAAGAGGCAAGATCTCTGTCTCAGACTGTTTTTCAACAATTCCACCGGTTTCCCATGTTGCTCTATTCAACCAGCCACAGAGACAAGAGATTTCTAGAGCTGGAGACTGTTCATTACCTTGGAAATGGGACAAGCAAAAGAGCATTGGCTATACCACAAACTTACTATTTCTTAATTTGTTAGAGACAGCTGTGCTCTAATTGGCTGTTGGAGGCAGGGCTAGAGCAGGTAGGAATGCACTTTGAAAGCTTAAAAATGAGAAGTATATATTCTGAGAAAGCCCTATAAATTGAGGTGCCTACAGTTTTGTAACTGTCTTATTAACAGGCTCAGAACTTCTCCAAACTTCATCTTTTGGATTGAAATTGGCCACACCAGAACTTACTCTGAATGGGAATTCATTTGGACCCAGAGTCAAATTCAAATGTGGCACAGTAACAATTGTCTTCACGTGAGAACTAGTGAATGTAGATGTAATTTACACTATACCACAACTAGCCAGCACTGGCTAAAGCAGCTTACTATGCTCAGGGAGACTGCAAAGGTGAGGAGGGTATTCTCCTACCTGTGTAGCACTTCATTTGAATGTGCACTCAGAAGTCAGACTTACAAGTGTTATTGTACCTGCTCTGACAGTGGTATCCGAGGCTACACAGAACTTGTGCGCTGCTGGAAAAAGCTGACAGCTTCTGCTTAACAGCCTGGCAGAGCCTGACATCTCCTTCTGGGAGACATGCAGATTCTGTCAATAGAGCAACTGTGGAGAGGGAGAGGCTGCACAGAGCTACAGCTTGGTGTGCTGGGGTACCCTGCCAAGCCAGTGAATGGGTTGTCAGTGATGTTTGGCAGAAGCACCCTGTTTGGGGTGCATGCGTTAGAGTGCAGTCACATAACTCAACGTTGTTATACGCCAAACCAATGGAGGACAGCTAAGTCAGCAACAGTATATAGTTTGACTGACAATGACATAGGAAAGGGAGACAAAGACAAAAGACTTAGTGTTCAAAGTTAAATTCCAACTTCATTAATACTTTCCCCAACTTCATTAAACATTTGGGTTCTCTGGAACTGAGTCGACCTAACGACACAATATGCAACATGTCTTACAACAGGCAGCATCCTGCTTTGGGACCAATACTGTAACTGTTGTTTTCAAATATTTGCTTAAAATTTGGTTTGTTCTGCAGACCATAAGCCATATATTGAAAGAACAGAAGATCTCACATGCTTTTCATTTACATTCACAGTAAATTATTTTTCTTCCAAGTTTAGCTGGACAATGAAGAAATAAACACAGAAGACAGCTGCTTTTTCTTTGAGTTAGATGAGCACTTTTCTAACCTTCAACCTCTTTGCCTCTCTAACATACAAACACCAACCTTTGTACCCTAATAAAGTTGACAAAAATTAAAGTGTTCATGTTGCCAATTTGTATTTTCTCTATAATTAATCTGCCCTCATACCTGCACATGCTAAATGCCCTTAAAACATATACATGAAAAATGTGACAGATATTTCAGCAACTGTCCACATCACTCAAAACAGATTAACGTTTTAATAGGAAAAAACCCAACTAGCTAACCACACCAATCATTCACATTACTGAAAAAGAATCAAACTTAGGAAAGAACGCAGACTTCTATATCCATACTTGGTATTTCTCAAAATATCTAGAGACCACTGAAGCAATGGGAAACTTCCATGCTGTTTGGCATTAAAATCATACCTGCAGGACATTTACATATACTGACAGACTGTACTCAGAGATCCTGAGAATGAGAGTTGTAGCTTTTAGAAGCTAAAAAAATAAAAGCAATGTCACATTGGGCATTGCATTGATTTTGCTAGACACATTTTATAAAGAGAGCACATAACATCAAAAGCTGAACAAATAATCTGCCATAAACACTGTGCCTCATGTTGCAGTCCACATTCAGGTCAAATGCGTTCTGTTAAGGTACATCCCATCTTAAGCACCCCCAGCAGTCGCTCTTAGATGGCATACATAAAAATACTGAGGCTGTACTTGAGGGACTGAAAATACTGAGCAAGGAAACGGTCCATCCAATTACAAAACTACTACAGTGTGGGGAAGAAACAGTATTGTCTTTTCACAAGTCTGCTGCCCTAGAGCTGTGGCTTCAGCACTCAAGCGAGAACCTGATGTTCTCAGGCAACGCCTTGTTTCCACGTGTTCCGACATCGTAGCCTTCAGGTGTTCTCAACAAAACTATGAAGATATTTAGTGGGCTGCAGTGTTGCACCATAAGCTGGAACGTATCACACTAATTACCAACTATTTTAAAAACACACCCATTACACAAATTAAACTTCATTGATGTTGCTTCAGGTTGAATTCAGGGATTTGCCTGCCACCAATACTTAAACATTTTTGTATCCTTACACGTAAAGTTCAGAATTAAAGGTTCCTCTCCCACATTTTAAAGCAAGGAATTGTACTTATTTTCTGTTTATATTTATTAACAGTATGGAAAAATACAGGAATAGCAGCCGGGCAACGAGCCTCTATGCATCCAATCTACAAGACTGAGTGGCATATATATAAATTGCTTATTTGTCTCAATGTAAGCGTGCTCTCCTTATTCCTTTAACATATTGGCTTCCCTCACATTTTAAATTTACTGTGTAAAAGGTGCTTTCCATGACCTATTTATTCCTACTGTATGTCTCCCCACTCTTGTTTTGGTTTTCTCCTCTCCTCCCCCCCCCCCCCCCCCCCCCTTTTTTTTTTTTGGTACTGGGAATTTAAATTTTTTCCCTGCAACTCAAAGAAAAAGGTAAAATGGGAAACATCTACAGTAAAATATGACTTTCTTCAAGTTTTGTGGTAGGGTTTTTTTGGGTTTTTGGTGGGTTTTTTTTTTGCTACAGGCTTAAAAATTGGTAGACTTCTCCAGGTTAATTTCAGACCTTGGTAATATTAAGCCACAGCAGTTTTTATAAACGCTATACAGGCGTTTCACATTTGCACGTAAGTGCAACAGAATCGCTGTAGCACACCATAATAAAAATGGTTAGCTATTTGTAAGTGGTTCTTTTGAGTTCAACAAAAATAACTACTGCGATAAGAAAGCGTGAAACTCTTTGAAGGACTAGGTATAAAGCTTTTATTTCCAGGATTTAAAAAGAACTTGAAACAAACACCAGGCAACTTTTGTAGTTATTAAGCTGTGATTATCCACCCACACTTTTTTCAGCCACTGTGTGATACCACCTGTTTAATTTCTGTTGTATAAGTGACCTGCAGGTCCCTCAGAGACTTCTGGCTGTTAACTAGGTGGCTCTTGTATTTCACTTTTTAAATACATTTTTTCAAGCAATCCCCATGGTAAAGCGAGAATGGGGATTTAGGGTAATACAACAATAATTTGCCTGCATTATACGAGCAGTGGAAGACAGAATGCTTTCTTCCTTGTCACCACATATCTCCTGCTTTCAAATGCTGCCCTTATATGTTTTGAAGTATACTGCACATAAATGAGAAGAATACCATGTGTTCTCCAAAACAGAATGCAGCAGTTTTCAGTGCCTGAGAGAACATTTCAAATACCGGACAAGAGATGAGAGAAGGAAAGCAAATGCCTCCATGTTGTGGTTTAAACTTATCTGGAAATTATGTACCCCACAGTTGCTCGCTCACCTCCCCCCGTCCTCCCTCAGTGCAGGAGGAGAGTTGGAGGAAAAGATAAGGAAAGCTTGTAAGTTTGAGATAAGAATTATTTAATAATATAAATTAAAATTATAGGGATACTAATACTAGCAATACTACTACTGCTAAGTAATTAATAGAAAATAGAACATACTATACAATTGCTCACCACATGCCAACCATAGCCAGGTCCCAGAAAAGCAAGAGTCTGAGCCTTAGAGCAGTGAGAAAACCTGTTGACCCCCCAACTCATTAACAAAAAATAGACCTGCTCCACCACTAACAACCACACCAAGAGCTAACAAAAGAGCTAACCATCCAGCTATCAAGCCAGCCCCAAGTCTGAATAGGTCATCAGAACTGACCACAGGACACCTCCCGCCTCTGAACTGTGCATGTGCCCTGAGCCTCATGTAACATGGAATGAAACACTTCTTCAGCCGCCCTGGGCCAGCTGACAGCCCTGGGAAGTAAAGGAGGTCGCTCCTGCCTGCAACCAGCACCCTCTGGAAGACTACATGATTCTCTGTTCCCCTCAAAACCAACAGTACTTTAAAAAGCATTCCCATTTCAGTGGAGACTCACAAAACATGTTCTGACTTTTATTCTGACAACACCATAGTATCATGACTTGTGTGGTAATGAAGGCCTTTTCTTAAAGGACACATTCTTTCAAGGGGGAGGTTTATCTTATTTTATGTGACCTCTGAATTTCTGGATCAGGACTCATTACAAGTAGGAGACAGAGAACATTCCTAGGATTATTCCAGCAGTGGTAAGAGCTCACACAGCAAATACATCAAGTGCTGAAATAGAGATGGAAGAAGCAGAAGACAGATGAGAAAAGGAGGCAGGTTTCACAAATAAGAGACACTGTTCAAACTTTCAAAGTTCTAAGAATAAAGTAACAAATAATTCTTGGTCTTCCTCTCCTTACTCTTTTCCCAACCTTTTACTTGGGCTTCCAATTGGAAATCAATCATATTTTTTGCATTGAGAAGGAAAAGATGGATAGGATTTCTTTTTCTGATACACGATCATTCTTACAGTTGTAACCGTAGTCAAAAACTATAGCAAGAAAATAAATTTTGAAGAATGGAATAAGATTAAGAATAAATGTTTAATTATGCTGTTGATTTCTATCATAAAGAAGTTAAAGCTGGTGGTTCTTTGCTTTTACTATTCAATATCATGGAAGAGACAATAATAGACATCATAAATCCATATTTTTCACATGAATTCCCATGACACTTGCAACAAGATCACCTTTCATCCAGAGAAATCAATTGATTTTTTTAAAATACTCAAAACACAGTTGTAAATCAGAGTACAAGTACAGATACCTTGAGAAAACCTGTATTTCCAATACTCTGTTGTTCAGAGAGAAACAGCAAGCACATACAATTCCGCAGTTAAGCAGAGATATGTATAAAAAGGCAGTGTTGTTAACAGCTCACACAAATGTACAAATAAAATTTTATGTGCACGAGCCTCGCTCTGCTTTACCAAAGCATGGCCTGCATTATACCTCAACTTTTACAATGTTTTTCTATTCCGACTGGTTACGGGAATCATTCCTACTCTACGAGAACCTTGTACATGACTGACACTTAGCCAGATTACAGAGGAAGGTACCATAGCTATGGGGTATTGGGCATGGTGTACGTCAAAATATCCTGGTCCAAAGGATGAGGGTAATTTACAGCTGAAAAGCTGATGCTGTGGGTGAAGGTGATTTTCAGTCACAGATTAGTTGCCACACTGTTGCTCTCCTACAAAGCATCTTCTAACATTTTAAGTGTCTCAAAACTTGCTGTCACTTTCCTTAGATATGTTATCTTTTTAATAAACATTTCAAATATACAATGGAAAAGCTTACATCACTGTTTACTTTAGCCCAGCTTTTTGCATTATTTGACATCTCAGCTAGAAAAGATCAATACACATACTAAACCTAGAAGCATAATTGTTTAAAATAAGCAGTTTTATTTTGACAGATGAAGGTATAACACTTCTGTTTCTAAGATAGCCAAGTATATTTAAAATTGAAATCGGTGTATTTAAAGATCTATGTATTTTCATTTAAATGGAAGGACAATAAAGAGCACTGCTAGGACAATATGCCATTTGATTCATCATCTTTTAGGGTGGAAGACTGGTTACTGTCTGCCCACCCAATACAGTTCTGTACCTGGCACTGAAGAGTGCCATAAACATTCTCTGAAGTTCAGGGATGATCTAACATTCCGTGTCTGCCCACAGAGAAATAAAGTACTGCTCTTTATCAATTAGAATGGGCACATATTTGACAAATGATGGCTAGGCAGAGGGAGTATAGAAGTCTGAAAACTTGTTAGATGAAGATAAAGTATTTAGTGTTCCATATGCAGGAATAGCAGAAATAAGAAAAGTAACATATATGGAAGAAATATTTTGACAGACTCAAGAAATTTGGTAGGGAGACTTCCAATGGAAGTGTTAGTGTTTTTAAAATGAACCTGGGCAAGCATTTGGAGGCAATCTGAGGAAGTGAAAACTCTGACTATGAGAAGTGTCATCCATTCCCAAATTTTGAGTGCAGAGGAAATAACACACACACTAAAACAAACCCACAAAGGCAACTGCACCATACGCTCCTTAATCCTTCCTCATGTTTATGACAAAGCAAAGGCAACCTGGCATTCCCACATATCTGAAAAAAGCTACCTGTGTGGTTGCTTAACATATTCCAATGTCCCACTGTCAATTTCTGTAAAGATGGAAAACTGATGTCAATAGAAAATAATAGGCCAAAAATACTGAAACATTACCATCTTTTATCTGACTTGAACAAAAATGCTCCCTTGTGTAACCACAATACAATATACACTCCCACCCCCATTTGGGTATTTTATCTGCTTTATTTCATTCTACAGAAGACAAATATCAAATTGTCTTGAGATACTAAATTCCTTCCTAGTGAAATAGTCATTGGTAGCATTATCCCATGACATTCTTGAGCAGTTTTGCTGACCTTGCCCTAAGTAAGTGTCCTGTTTGCTTAGTAGAAATCCAAAATAATCACTTGCTCTTCCTCCCTAACTAATACTTTATTCCATTTTGAATCCAGTATCTTGTAATGGTAGAAATAAACAGAGATAAGCAGTAAAGCTCATTCCCAAATTTTGGGTGTGCCCTTACACTAAAGTAGAAGTCCATTTACACAATTGCATACAGAGATAGGACAGTATATGCTATTAGGTTTTGGTTTATATGCAACTGTCCCCACACCTTCAAAGACTAAAGTCTTCCATAATCACACAGTCTACGATTTCTGTGGAGCTATTTCCAAACTATAAAAGAGAATTGACATACTAATACACAGTAAGATCAACTGCTTTATGGTCTGACGTACTTAATTCCAATCAAAAACAGAATGCAGAGAAGATGGCAAAACAGAAAATAAAGGCAATAATCATGGCTTCCATACTGTCCACAGTTTTCACAGGGAAGTTTGAGTATTTATCAATGTAATTACAGGACACCTCCCAGTATTTTGATTCCCTACAAAACAGATAACCTACAGTTGAACAGAGTTTCAGCGAGACTACGCTTCTCTGACCTTCATTTATACAGAGCATCTGTATTTCACAGTTCTTGAGAAACAAGGACATGCTTCGCCAATTGGACACTC
>NW_010248067.1:0-1418 GCF_000690775.1 Eurypyga helias
AGCATGTCCCATGTCCTTAGCATGTCCTCAGGCTGCCCCCAGTGTGTCCCATGTCCTTAGCGTGTCTCATGTCCTTAGCATGTGCTCAGGGTGTCCCCAGTGTGTTCCATGTCCTTAGCATGTCTCATGTCCTTAGCATGTGCCCAGGGTGTCCCGAGTGTGTCTCATGTCTTTAACGTGTGCTCACATCCTCAGGATGTCCCCATGTCCTCAGGGTGTCCCCAGTGTGTCACCATGTCCCTAGCGTGTCCCTACTGTGTACCTAAGGGTGTCCCCAGCGTGTCCCCAAGGGTGTCCCCTATGTGGTCCCATGTCTCCAAGGGTGTCCCCAGGGTGTCCCCCACATGTCCCCAGGATGTCCCCAGGTGTCCCGTGTCCCCAGGGTGTCCCTAGGGGTGTCTCCAGGGGTGTCCCCATGTCCTCAGGGTGTCCCCAGCATGTCCCATGTCCCTAGTGTGTCCCCAGTGTGTCCCCAAGGGTGTCCCCATGTCCTCAGGGTGTCCCCAGTTTGTCCCATGTCCTTAGCATGTCCCATGTCCTTAGCATGTTCTCATGTCCTCAGGATGTCCCCATGTTTTCAGGGTGTCTCCATCATGGTCCCATATCCTCAGGGTGCCCCCAGTGTGTCACCATGTCCCTAGCGTGTCCCCAATATGTCCCCATGTTCTTAGCATGCCCCTAGCGTGTCCCCACTGTGTACCTAAGGGTGTCCCCAGCATGGCCCCAAGGGTGTCCCGTATGTGGTCCCATGTCCCCAAGGGTGTCCCCAGCACACACCGCGTGTGTCCCCAGGGTGTCCCCAGGGGGGTCGGATGTCCGGTCCCCAGGGTGTTCCCCACATGTCCCCAGGGTGTCCCCGGCTGTACCATGCCCCTAGGACTGTTCCCATGTCCCCAGGATGTCCCCAAGGTGTCCCCAGGATGTCCCGTGTCCCCAGGGTGTCCCTAGGGGTGTCCCCAGGGCTGTTCCCATGTCCAAGGGGTGTCCCAAGGGGTGTCCCCAGGATATCCCAGGGTGTCCCTGGGTGTCCCCAGGAGTGTCCGTGGGTGTTCTTGGGTGTCCCCAGGGGTGTCCCCAGGGGTGTCCCCGGGTGTCCTTAGGGGTGTCCCTAGGGTTTCCCCAGGGTGTCCCCAGGGGTGTCCTTAGAGGTGTCCCAGGATGTCCCCGGGGTGTCCCCAGGGGTGTCCTTAGGGGTGTCCCCAGTGTGTCCCCAGGGTGTTCCCAGGGGTGTTCATGTCCCCAGGGGTGTCCCAGGGTGTCCCCAGGGGTGTTGCCGTGTCCCCAGGGTGTCCCCGTGTCCCCAGGGGCGTCCCCGCGTGTCCCGTGTCCCCAGGTGCTGTGGACGGGGCTGCCCTGCCCCAACTTCCTGCTGCTGCTGAGCTGCGCCCTCCTGGAGGTGACGGGGGACCCCCCCGCGG
>NW_010248068.1:0-2598 GCF_000690775.1 Eurypyga helias
AGGCTGAACAAGCCCCACTCTCTCAACCTTTATGATTTAAAAAGCCTTTCTCAGCCTCTATGATTAAAAAGGGGATGCATATCTCAGTTTTTAAAGTTTGCTCATTCCAGAACACAGCCCATTTTTTGGCTGTTATCAAATCCAATTTGAAGTACAGTAGTATTTAACCCTTGA
This sequence comes from Eurypyga helias, assembly GCF_000690775.1. Classification (NCBI taxonomy): domain Eukaryota; kingdom Metazoa; phylum Chordata; class Aves; order Eurypygiformes; family Eurypygidae; genus Eurypyga; species Eurypyga helias. Next base: position 175 of record NW_010248068.1, read on the forward strand.
CACTGCAGATGAATTAGTATGCCAATATGAATGACCTATTGGAGAAACACCCTGCAAGCTAACACATAATTGATGTTAGAAACTATAATAAAGTATATTATCCCACAGTTTAGTCCTTTAAGAATATTAGCAACAGAGAATAACACTGCGAGAATAACAACTGGACAACCAACTCCAGTTCTACATCCATGGCTTTTTACAAGGAAAAAGCACTTAATCACTTTTGCTTCAAATCACTTTTTAAGAATAAAAAGAATTAGCTTGTAACAGAACTGGATTTAGGTCAGGTATATACCTTTTAAGAAAAGAAGAACAGAAAAATAGCAACCGGCTATTAAAACGAATTGGACAACATAGCAGGAATAAGTGCATTGGCAAGTGGTACCAACCCTGTTTTTCTTTTGGCATAATGAATGAGGTTTTTTTTTTGTTAGAGATACAAAAAACTGTACAAACAGCGGCATTTGGTCTTATTCTATAATTTACATAGATTTCGCATATTTACAGTTCTCAGAAGTAAAAATAGACAATTTCTAGACATGAGACTAATTTTCTAAGGCCATGAAACTCTATGGCCTAACTACATTTGGAAACGGAAAGCTCTAGCACCTTTGTGAAGAATTAAATGGTATAAAAGGTTTTAGTATAAACATTATATCTTTGCTTTAAGAGATAAGTGCAGGCAATTAACCCATTCAATGACCTCTGACTGCACATCCAGCTAAGGAGCTCCCTCATGTCCCTTATACCACTATATCACATTTTTAAAAGATGAACAGAACAACTTGGACCCAGGGTTCATGCAAAGTTTATGCAATCTGGAGATTAACAATGTTTGTTACTGTAAGAAATGAAAGTATTTTGCCTGGAAAAGTGAGATTACCTATAAAACTTCTGTATATACTGTTTGAAGTCATCAGGTTTCTGCAAAACCATGGTGGAAGAGGCACTTATCCCAGCCATGGTGACAGGAGGTGAGCTGTGGCCCATTCTCTGCCCCACATCCCTCCCCTTGCACAGGCACAGTTGCGGGGGCTAGAATATGAATTCACAGCCCCATGCTCCTGAAAGGCTTTTTGTTGCCTGACAGGGAAGGCCAAAAAATCTAGTGCTTGTTAAGAAGCACTTTTCATAAAATAAAATCAGAATACTCAAGTTTTGCAAATCCTTACAAAAGATCATTTTCCTAAAATGAAGAAATATTGATTGTTTCTCACCTTCAGATGTCTAACTATCAAGCGCACAGGAAAGTTGACGAAGCCAAGTTATCATCCCTAAAAATTTTTGGGTTCTTTTGTTTGTTTCTTTGTACAGGGGAAAAATCTGATGGCTGAAAGCATTTATAGACATTTACCTTCTAAAAATAAGATAGAGAAAATGAAGATGCCCACAATGGTGATAATTCAGAATGGGATAAACAACTCTGTGAACTGTCTCTGCTATTGCATATCAAGCTTTCTGTGTTCATGAGCTCACTAACAAGCGAGTTCATACAGATTTAGAAAGTTTATGATCCGTTACAAGGAAGCAGCTGTGTGAAATGAATCCTGAGTGTGGGAGCTTGCACAGGGAACTTGGAAGAGTTATATCCCTCTGTTGGGAGAACGTATTAGGTCACAAAGCAACTACTCAACCTAGAACAGGAAGAACTACTCTAAGTTCTGGTGATTCCACTCAATCTACAGACCACTAAGTATTTCCATGTGTGAGCAGGGATAACCAGTTACACTGACGTAGTAATCAAGCCACAGAGATAGATGTGTGCAGGAGAGAACAGAGAAGCTGAGGTGAAATTGAAAAATTACTTCTGGCCCAGCATTATACAGAGAACTAAGCAATCCACAAACCACTAAAGCCCAGTCAGACTTGTAAGCTTGTACACGTAAATCTTATTGTGCCTCAATTTTCATAGCTCATGGAGATTATTTTTTTACAGCACCTGCAACTATTTATCTTATCTGAACTTCTAGTGAGCACAAAGATAGAAATAACTGAAAATAATTAAGTTCTGCGATCAAGCAACAAGCTATTCTTCTTCAGCTTAGAAAATGTAGGAATCAACTTCCCAACACCACTCCAATATCAGTGGAGGTTGTGTTATTTAAAATAACACACAGGGGTTGCAGGGGCTTTATGGTACCTCTAGTCTTGTTTCTGACCGTATCTGGAGGCATTCTGTGGCAAACACACCATGAGTACAGGTGCTGTGGGTCACCCAGGGGTTTCTCCTCACAAAACTCTGTGGTACTGAGAGAATGTGGTGAAGGTACAACATGCGTGGATTCAATACACAAATTAAATTACTTCAAAGGGATAGAGAAACTAGGAAACTTGTTCCATCTCAGGAATACAATTAACAATACAAGAAATAGAGTAAGATAATTAAGTCTACTGATATCTCCACATCACCTACAGATAGGGAAA
>NW_010248068.1:2695-33273 GCF_000690775.1 Eurypyga helias
CTGCAGATTAGGTAACAGCAGAGGAAAGCAGATAAGTACATTTTTAGGCCTGCAAAGAGTGTTTGGCCCTTCTATGAAAAACAACTGATTTCCGTCTTCTGAAATGACACAGCGGATACAGTCGGCTCTGCCAGACGAAGAATCACAGGGTGTCAATGCTCTGGACTACTGAAGAAACTAAAGTAACAGGTAGTGAAAAAAATCAAATCTCTGATAATATCACAGCAAAAGTGTACCGTTACTTTTTGCAGAGTGTCTCAGTTTAAAGAATTACTGAGCAAATCCAAAAACATGAACTATGAAAAATATTCAACAAGCAGATGGTGTGAGAATAATTTGGGAAGCTGATACCCAGTTACAAACACTGCCTAATGACTGACAACGCAAGGGATTGGTGGCATTTATGTAAGTGGATACACTGTGTTACGCGAGCTGAAGACCAGCTGCAATGTAAAATTACAAAGAGGAAGCTAAAGGAAAGAAGCAGAAGCAATTAAGGCAAAGATGAAATAGAGCAGAAAAGTGGAAACATGGAATTGAAATGAAAGCGTGGCAATCAAGCAAAAGTAGTAGGAAAGTAGAATGAAAATATTTTGTTTCCAAACAATTAATTAGAAAACTAATTTAGGATCTTTATCAACCGTATCTGAAGTCTACTGGATATGGATCACAAACTCATATTGCTATTATTATTGTGTTAAGTCATCATCCTTTTATTAACTCTATTACTTTATATTACACTTCATTCATGCACTTACCTGTAATTAAGCACATCTCATAGTGCATCTTTTTAACAGTGCAAATCACCTTGAAAATGATGCAGGGTGAAATACTGACATGCCTCTCAGCACAGACATCACAAAGTAGTTTAAGAACATCAAATTAACTGTGACTGATTTTAAGAAGGATCCTTCAAGAGCACATCTGTACTTGACATCATTCAGAGCCTGGTTAAGTTCTGACAAAGTACTTTTACCTAGCAGCATATCTGGCAAACCTTGTTAATCTTTCTGGGGGCATGTATGTCACTAGATTGGTGATAGCACATGAACTGCATTTTAAGAAGCCAAATGTCATCTCCCTAGAGGCCTCTTAGCAGTTTGGAAAATGCTGATGGACAATCTATTCCTTTCACTGTGCCCTGTCTTGCCCTCTCAAAGCGATGAGCTCCTAGAAAGCTCAGAGAACTGCAACACACAAGATACCTATTCAGAAACTCTCCCAATTCCAAATATTCATGGATCCTTTGTCAGAATATTCAATAGGGCTTCTGCAGAAAACAGCTTTCAAAATTGTTTGCCTTCCCATTTTCTCCAAGGAAATATATTTTAAAATATATGCCACACTAATGACCAGTAATTACTTGCATAAAACATCAGCTTTCACTACAGCTACCCTCCACTTTTTTTGGGTTAACTTCGACCGTTATTTAGTAAACATTTACATAGTAAACATCCCTCATGGATGTTCAGATTTATTATTGTTATATCATTTTGCCTCGCAACAATAAAGACTGATTTAATCTCAACCGCATTAGCCCCTTGCCAACTGCATGCTGTGTTCTTTTAAGTCACTAAAAATTCTTTGATATGATGCTGTTTACTATTCCACTTTCTAAAATATTGACTTTAATAAAACACAGTTAAAAGATTTCTTACACTGAAGAACCAAAGATGATGGGGGAAAAAACAGAAATATTTTTGACACTTCTTTGAAAGATCATCTAGCCAGTTATGAGCATCTCTCAGCTAAGTCTAAGGGGTTAAATAATTTATCTTTTCAAGTGCACCTGAATTAAATGTCACTTTTCTCATTCAGGCCATGCAGTATCAACTTCATCAAAACGAGCATGCACTCAACTGTGTTGCTAATGACTGCAATCATTACGATCTTCTCACAAAGCAGTGCTTACGGGAGAAGTGGCTCTACACCACAGCTTTCAGAATGAGGAGGAGGTCCCTTTTCTGTCTTTCCCTTTTAAATTTCTGTCCATCTAAGAGTCACACATCCATCTGCTAAAGCATTTAAGGAGAGTCAATTTTTTGTTTCAAACATGTTTCTCCCTGCAGGGATCATTAAATTCTTGGATTCATTGCTAAAATGGAAGGATTTATCAAGTTTCCCTCCTGGACTTAGATCATCATTAAAATTCCTTTCAACTGTTTTAATTGCACTTTCCTGCTAACCTCAACCACATGGCCAAAGCACCACCAGTTTCAGACTATTCTGCTTTCTCGGGACTTGGAGAGCAACAGCTAAACTGCGTATTCATATCTGACAGAAGAGAGTGAATACAAGCACATCCTAAGGTAAAACTTTTATACACAATAGTGCAGATGTTTGGCTTTGTTCATACAAGTGTTCTCAAACTACCTTTAGAACTTCACCTAAATTCACTAATAACAAGAATTAAGTAATTCTGACAAAGCTGGCATATGATTTATGGCATACGCAAAATACTATCATACACAGGAATCTGCATTGGCAGTATTTCAAGATCAGTAACTAAAAAAGATTGGACAAGAACAGTGAAAGCACAAGAAAGCAAGCAGTGTGCTTGATATTACTGCAGCATATTAATTAGACTATGATGTCTTTTCAAACGATTAAATGAAGCCCTGATTATGTTGTCATACTGTGTTTTTAAATGAAAGCCCTAATTGTAAAATTGCCCAGTATTTATTTTTATTTACATAATTGACATTTTTAAAACATAATGTATAATTATGTGTTGGGCAGAGGTTTATATCTTAGTGAAGATATCAACTGTGGGTCCTTGTGCTGCTGCTGTCAGGTGACTGGTGGCAGATATATTCAGTTCCTCAAACAACTATTGAACAGTTGTATGGAGAAATGCATCTGTCAAGGAATATGACTAAAAGGCTTTATTCCAGTCTGGAATTCTTGGTAGGGAACCCTGTTTAGCTCAGCTGCCTTCCTCTGCACAATTTGTTTCTATGCTGTTCTTCAAAATAAAACAAACAATATATTGCATTACATACTGTCAGAAAGTACACTGGAATCTATTAATACAACTGCCCTAACAGTACAGAAAGTATTCTTTTTTCTCAATGAGCAGAGAGGACAAATCACTCACAGGAAATAGTTGCTGTGTCTTCTAGAAATGACTGGGCCTAAAATTGGACAGAAAAAGCCTTTAAATAATTGACTGAATTAGAAGTAATCTGTGTCCAGGTTTAAATTTGTAGGAAAGTATTCTTTTTTCTCAATGAGCAGAGAGGACAAATCACTCACAGGAAATTAGAAGTAATCTGTGTCCAGGTTTAAATTTGTAGGTGTTCCTAATATCCTCATTATCTTAAGTTTCAAGTCAAAAGACTTTGGTATCCCCATATAATTTTGAAAGGTAGAAATGGAAATATTTCTCAGCTTGATTCCTTGTATTTTTTAAGCATTTCTAAATCTATCCTTTCACAGGTCAACAGAAATATCTGTCAAGATGTTTTCAGCTTCAAATATACCTTGCCTATGACATATGGTCTCTACCTGCAGAAGATCAAAAGCTACACAGTGAAAGTGAATTATGAAAGCTTAACTTTAAAGAATAATTTTTCATTTCCTATCTTGAGATTATTTTAAATTCTTGGTGTGAGTCCAATACTTTCAGGAGACTTGTCAACAGCATGGGTAGACATATGCAACTTTGATTAGATAACAAGAGCTGTGAAGATGTAGCAAGAGCAACCTTGAACGTACCAAGAACCTAAAGTACTTACTGAAACAGTTCGCCCGGGCTGATTTTCCCACCGACACGTCTTCGTTATTATCAAAATAAATTAGATTATGGCTTGCTTATGTAAACTTACTCATGCAGCAAGCAGAACTTGGGACAGGGATGGGAGCTTAATAAAACACAGTGAATTTATTCGGATTCTTACAGCATTTTTTTCTATTTGATATATTTGATTAATTCACTATCAATTCATAACTGTTTCAGTTGTCTAAATCTGATTCATGTGTGCGGATTTTCACATGACAATGCAGTATTCCAGCACTTCCTGAAATATAAGAGTAGTCTCTGAATGGGGCAAGACGAGGTACAAATTACAGCTGGATTCAGCAGCTGGGCTAAGAGGACCCCAGGGATTAGCTCCGTGGGGTGCAAAGTGTGCAGTTTGCTCCACGGCAAGGCAGCGCCTGCCCTTTCGCACACGCCTGGCCAGCACTGCGCTCGTTACACGCAACTGTAGCACAACCCACACCAGAGGAAGCAGTATTCTGCAATTACAGTCCCCGAGTTTAGCAGGACGGTTGCGAGTGCTGTCACAGGGGTAGATACCCAGTGAGTATCTGGATTGGTATGCACAAAGCGCTGGGCACAAGAAATACATCTATAATGCTCCTGTTGCAGCTGTGACCTAGCGTATTAATGCCAACCTAGCTTTAAACAGCTGGGTACAAAACAGCGCTGCTGGGATGCCAACATGCTTACAGACTTCCGCGGATTTTGCTGCCAAATGACTTAATTACAAGGGTAACCAATACCTGTTATTATTAACGTCGCATGTGGATACAGAATCGTACTCGGATGAAGACTTAGCTTCTATTTACTGCACTCAGTGTACATTACCAGTATAGTTTCTCATATTTATGATGAAATGCATACCGAGTTATGCATTTGTTTACAATCCTAAATCCTGGAACTAAATACTCAGATGTTTATCATCTCTTATCAAAACTATGCCAGTGTGGTGGGTTGACCTCAGCTGGATGGCAGGCCCCCACAAAAGCTGCTCTATTGCTCCCCTCCTCACCTGGGCAGGGGAGAGAAAAATAAAACAAAAGTCTTGTGGGTTGAGATAAGGACAGGGAGGAATCACTCAGCAATTACCATCACAGGTAAAACACACTTGACCCAGGAAAGTTAATTTATTGCCAAGCAAATGAGAGTAGGGTAATGAGAAATAAAGCCAAATCTAAAAACACTTCCCCCCTGCATCCTTCCCTTCCTCTCAGGCTCAACTTCACTCGTGATTTCTCTATCTCCTTCCCCCAGTGACACAGGGGCATGGGGAATGGGGGTTGTGGTCGGTCCATCTTACACTGTCTCTCCCCTCCTTCCTCTCCTCAGGGGAGGATCCTCACTCTGCCCCTGCTCCAGAGCCAGGATCCTCCCATGCAAGACAATCCTCTGCAATGTTTTCTAACTTGAGTCAGACCTTCAGGCGCAGCCTGCTCCAGTGTGGGCTGCTCACGGTGTCACAGCCTCCTTTGGGCATCCCCCTGCTCTGGTGGGGGATCCTCCCCGGGCTGCATTTGGGTCTCGGCTCCCTCCGGACCCTCCATGGCTGCAGGGCACAGCCGGCCTCACCACGGTCCATGACAGGGCTGCCGGGGAATCCCTGCTCCAGTGCCTGGAGCATGTCCTGCCCTCCTTTCTCCACTGACCTTGCAGTTCGCAGAGCTCTTCCTCTCACATATTCTCACTCCTCTTTGTCACCTGCTGTGACACAACAGTTTTTTCCCTACTTCTTAAGTATGTTATCACAGAGGGGCTACCATTGTTGCTGATGAGCTCAGTCTTGGCCAGGGGCAGGTCCATCCTGGAGCTGACTGGCACTGGCTCTATCAGACATGGGGGAAGCTTCTGGCAACTTCTCACAGAAGTCACTCCTGCATCCCCCCTACCAAAACCTTGTCACGCAAACCCAAGACAGCCAGATCCTTTGTTTCAGTGGAACATTCATTTAGAGCTTTGATAATAATCAGCAAAAGATTGTCTTTACTATCATTTTTGTTGACTGGATAGCTGTCTTTGTCCAATTATTATTTTAAAATGTTTAGATTTTGAACATCTCTTTATTTGTCTTCTCAAGGAAATACTTCTCTGATCTTTGGGATGTTTTTTAAATTACTTGGTCTACTTGGAAGTAGGTGGTATTCAACATACAGGCTATCTCCAAATTAATATGAATCATAATCTTCTTCCAAATCTCTTTCTTAGTAGTATGAAGAACAACATTACTAATTAGATTAAAACTTTGGAAATAGAATAGCTTCAAAAATCAGAATACCATCATGTTAGCACCAGCTGTTACCTCATCTTGAAGACCAGCTGGCTCCACACTGAAGTCAATGACATGGAAAGAAGTGTTTGCAAGAAGGTGAAGGTATACTCCTGGAAATACTATGTTAAAGCTATTAAAATTCTACCAGTCAGCCATTTTAATTTCTCTTCAGTTAATCACTGATTTTCACTCATTCAAACCAGAATTCATGTTTAATTGTAATGTCCCTTTGTCTGCAATTTTTTAACCTGTTAATATTTTATACGTTTTCTGAATTCACATTTATATTTTTTTAATCATTGTACTTATGCCTCTATGAAATCTATGAGAACATCCAGTGCCTGATCCAAAAAGTGATACCTGAGCACAATAGCTTGCAGTGTTCCAGCCAATAAACAGAATACAAGCAGAGAAAATACGAGATTACTATCTATCTAATCACACTCAGAAATCCAAAAATTTAAAACAACAGTCCATTGATTTTCTCCTGCCTCTTTGTTCTTTAAAAGCTAATGGTTGAATTCACGCAGTGCAAACAAATACACAATAAATTACAATATACTGACTTGCTTACACACATTTAAGATACGTAATTCCATAAATAGATAAGAAAAGAATGAAATATATTATGATATTTTTCTAGATGCAGCTAGTAGCTTGAGTGGCCATATTATTTCCTTTAGATGGTACTCCCATACCTGACTCTTGCTGTGCCCATGACCGTGCTCAAGCTATTCGCACTTATTACTGACCTGATGCTACTGAAGTATCTACTGCTATTGATGTTCTTACTAGAAGAACACTGTGGACATAGCCTGCTGCTCTATAGGTTGTTAACAAATGCCTGTCTGAGGGAAGTAGTTTCAGGGATAAAAAAACAGCTTATGCTTCCCTCATCTGCTCTATTGAGGGAAGAAAACTAAAAGTTAGACCAGCATTCTATAGGCCAGCTTTGGGAATGACCTTCTATTTTCTTATGTGGCTATTTCCTGCATGGTTTAGAAATTCAAGAGAGTATGAAAATTATCAAATACACAGTTTGAGAGGCAGAAACAGCAGGAGGAATATAATCTGTACAGCCCTCAGCTTTAGTGAAGGAAATTACTAATGGATTTCAAATAATCTCCAGATAAAACTTAAACCAACAACAAAGTAGAGGAGCAAAAGGCCAATGGTTGTGGAACAAATTATTTACTGTATTCTATTCTGACAGAAGCTAAGTGCTTTTCAAGACTTTACAAAAGAGCCTTTGCACAGTAATTTGAACTGCCTAGAGACCAGTTTCCAAAAGTACTGTTGTTTTTTTTTTTTTAAACTATATTCCCTGACACAATGGAACAACCAGCTGTCAATCCATGCTGTAAAATGTTTCTTGCGAAAACAAAACATGCCCAGATATAATATTAAATTCCATCTACTGGTATGTAAAAATATTTATAGATTCAAAATGAAGCATATTTTTATTCCAGGAAGCATTGGCACCTTCTTGACCATTCTCATGTTAATTGGATGCGTCCAAATTCTGCAAAGCAGTAACAGGTATGCACCATGACTTTTGAACAGGCACATTCTGGTTCCAGCTAAATCCATATAATTATCCCCCAAATTAGCCAATCATTTAGCATTCAGACAGCCACAGTCTATGAAGTCCTGACTATGGATTAGATAGGAAATCAATGTGAAAAAGAATGTTTGCTAGTAAGAAAAGGTAAAAGATTCCTACTGACATTCATTTTCTGGATGGGATATATGTTCTCATTGAGAAAAGGGGAAAACGTGTATGGGAGTGAGGAAAGTTCAGGACTTCCCCCTGAAAGCAAACAGAAACTGGAATTTGAGGGCAAGGAGAAGGCATCATCTAGATGTAGCTCATGGAGAACAGCATCTATAAAGAGGTCACTGTAATTTAGGTCTCCTGTGGCTCTGACTCATGATGTCAGGTTGTATTTCAATGGACTGTTGATCCTAGAAATTTAAAGCAATTTCTGGCATCCTGTATTTCAGGATGGCTCTCTTAAGGACACCTGCTTGGGTGGGTAGGTATTTTCCACTGCAGTCCTGTTGCCTGTCATGTGTGAAGTAGAAATCACAGAAAAATAGGACCTGTAGGAAGGCTGTGAAGCAATGAAAGAACTTGTAACAGGTAAAAGAAAAGATGTACATGCAGCCTCACCTTATTTATTGCTGAAATTCTGCCCACATACTTGTTGCAAGTTAAGTAGCTGTTTTATTGAAATTCTCTCTCAGAATCCTTAATTTCTACATTTTATCTAGTAGTCTAAAATATACCAACTTGGTGAATAATGTGATATGCAGTTCAAGAGCCACTTGACATTTAATCAGTCTGGGGGTACATTCTTTTTAAGTGCCTAGTCAATCTGCTGCTCAAGTTGGTAACCTTGCTATTCTTGGTATTTATAAATATTTGTTGAAACCAGATAAACTTATCCTTTCCCTCATCCTCATAAAGCACTCCAAGAAAATCTTAGGTTTTAAAGATTTCTTGAGCAGAGTAACAAATAGTCTGTGACTAGATTTCTGTATACAGTGCTTTTTGAAACTGCTGACATGAAGTGAATGTAAACTAGAAATAACCAATTTTAAGACCTCCGCTGAGATTTGTTCTTTGACAATTGACAGAAAGACTGAGAAATTAGCATTTTGGTAAAACCTTTATTTGTTTAAGATGCCTCTTAGCCAAAGAGACTGTCTGTACAAAAGGATTAACCTATTGACAATGACTTTCTAAATCCAAACTCATTGAATAACAAGTACTGAATGTGTTTACCTTCCTAATGCACCCACAATTCACAATGAAGCAGGCTTTCTTGAAAAGGTCAAAATGCATGAAGAGCTGAATTTCAATAGGAAAAGGTAGAAAAATTTAGAGCTGCACAGAATGGAATTTATTTTACACAAGAATCATTGGGATTAAATGTGTTTTTGGCTATCTAAATGAATAAAAACCTAAAAAAAAAGGGATTTTAAAAGACTACCTTTGCATGCCTTTTAGGTTTACCTGATGCACATTCAATTGCCTGTGTCTTAAATAAAACATCCAATCATTTCACAATTAATCTACTGTATATGAACATGCTTATGAGGTGAAATAAAGGGCAGAATATCCTGAATTACTTACACAAGTGCATATATACAGATATTTTTCATGTTCACCACAGTTGTACGTCCCCTCTGGGCAGGCAAGTTTAAAAAGGTGACATGAACCATTATAACTTAAGATTTCTTCTGAGAAGCAGTTTCATTGTGTGAGGCAGGTACATTTGAAGGGTCATTTTCTGAGCTGATTCTGAGTTGAGTTTCATATATAACTGGTTTATATATTTTACAAGGTAAATTGAAACAAGTTGATTATTCACCATAACACATACTGAGGAGATAATTATTAAGATAGATCACTTGTCATACACTGAAACATTTTTTTTTTCAGGTAAAACTGCAAATGAAGCAGCTTAGATTAGGTAACTGTCAGTAAGTTGCAGATATCATAACGTGACTACTATATATATATGAAAAAGAACATTTTTATAGAACAAGTCCAAAAATGCGATAGAATCAAAATAGAACATTGTGCCTGTAAGAATAAAATCTTCACCACATCACAAAAATGTTAGCTTCCCTTGAGTACTTCTGGCTAGGTTTTCTGAGGCCCTTAAATTCTGCGTGGAGCTCAAAAGTAATTTTTAGAATGTTACTCAGGCACCACCATGCAGGTGCACTTTTAATGGCCCATACTGTAGATAGGTGAGTCGTTTCTGAAAGCAATACTTAAGCACTTAAGTCAATTTGAGGCTTTTGAAAACTTGTCCTGAAATCTGTATTCTTATAGATTTTAGGCAGCTTCTCAAAATTGCAAACCTTTCACTACATCTAGAATTTAGCTATTGTCCTGCCCCATCACAGCTGGATCATGAATGCTGAACTGCTCTGAATTAACTCTTGCAGTATTTTATGGTGCGAACAGTGATGAGACATAAGGACACCTTAAGCACGCAAAACTGACACCGATATGAGTCCCTAAATGGAACTGGTTTGAGGTGAGTCAATCCTGGATGGATTTAATTACTTGTACCACTGAGAAAGAGTCTCCTAGTGGCAGAATATTTCCTTAACTTGGATACCCCAATCACGGAGTAATATCAACGTTTCTCATTACTTTATGAATATTGAATGATAATTTTGCAAACTCATCTTGGCCAGAAGATTCTGTTTCTTGCAGATAAAGACATGCTGTCATTCAATTTTTCCCACTTACATCAAACAGCATCTGTAAGATCTGTGCAAACTTTACTGCCACTGGGAAACCCAAACAGTATAGCATGAAGCATGACACAACATTCTCTTGATTAAGACTGATTACTGCAAACACAGCAAGTTTATCCTGTACCTTGGGTGTTGGTTTTGATTTTTTTTTTAATTATTTAAGAAAAGAAAAAAGTATTTTTGAATCTGCTTCTTCCCTCTAGCTCTTAAAGAAAAGGAATGAAAAAAGCAACTTGCAAGCTTCAGTCTGCTGGCAGTTATTTTTATGCTGCAGAGCAGTACTTTCTACAGAATAAAGTTCACTTCTGCTTTCAACAGAGCTTTCTCAAGGTATCCTAAAAAAGACAATGCATTTGAGAAGCAGTGGTCACCACATCAGCTAAGCCTCATCAACACCCACTCTAAGTGAAAGGAAAAATGATGCTTTGTCCCACATTCTTATGCATGAGCTACCACAAGACTACATTCCACTGCAAGCACCTACATTCCTGGTGTGAAGATGATGAACACGACAGAAACACTTATTAATGTGTTATTGAAGGTTTTTAAATTTGACAAAGATAAGCAGGATGAAAGAACATGGACAGAAAGGCATCATTGCTGTATTACTAAATATATGCCACAGAGCCCAAAGAGATAAGAATGTTAATGATAAAAAATAAGAATAAAAAAAAGATGAAGAAGCACCTTATTCCACTTACAGGAACACAGTAATGAAATATGATACAGCAAAAGACCTCATTAAAATTGTAGCAGTGTTCTGTTGAAATAATAATTCAGTATTTTTAGAGAGGAGCTTGAAATGAAGCTTGTGTGTCTGTGTATTTAACTACACCTATTGTGTGTATATACTTCTAGTATAGCACATAGTTAATCACAAGTTTGCCCTTCAGGATATAAAACGTCAAATAACTTGGGAAGAAGTGATAAAATGATGGCATTATGTAGAACTCTCATATTTTCTTGTTTTGTACCACAGAAACACAGATCTTTATATGCAATGTGGGTATCATGCAGACCAAGCTCTGAAATGTAAACTGCTCAAACAGACTGAAGCACTCTGATTTTCAGGAATGTGACTTGGAAGACAAAAGCTAAAGATTCAGAAGATGACTATTGCAGTGTTAATATATGTAAGTGGCAGTAGAACATTCAGAATATTTCAACCAAAGCATGACTTTCCATTAATTCCAGCTGAGACAAAGAGAGAAATTTAATATATGGTAACGACAATAGAAAGAACAGATGTAAAAACCATTCTTAGCCATGAAGCACAAGGAAATGACAATGTAATAAATCTATACAATACAAGTTTGAGAACACTGCATCAATTTCCTCTATTACTTGAATGGAGACTCATATCCTGTATAGAAACTCAAAAGGGCCTTTCAATGTTCTGAGTATCAGAAAGGATGACTACTGTCAGGGGAGAATGCTTACAATGATTTCTGATGTGTTATCATCCACAGTATCCTCAGTTTTTTCATTCTACAAATTGTGCACAATTATTAGGTCCAATTTGGATTATTTAACTCAGTTTCTAATATTAACTAGAATTATTAGACAGAATGGAAATATCTGTAGTTATTTTAACTACATCCTGACTTCTGCCTAATGTATAGCAGGAAAAATTCTCTACATTAATTTATTTAGGGACAGATTTGCATTCACACATAGTCTTACTGACACCAACAAAAACCTCTACATGTTTGAAGGTCTAATTCTGGAGGACCTGTGCCCAAAGTGAAATCTCTTTGGGCTACTATGCTCTTTCTGCATGACAACTTCCATCACAAATACAGTCTATGAACAACAGTTTTCAAAAACAATGGGTTCTATAATGCAGCTTTGGAAAAATAAAAAATAATAACGAAAACAACTGATGTCTAAAAAGTACTTAAGTCTGTATTGCAAAAATTCACCATAATGCTGTAGATCTATGGCATTTAAAATAAAAGTCAGTAAACAAGATATGGAAATTAAGCATCTGGATTATAATTTAAATGTGATAAGCTAAACATACTTGGAGTAAAGCCTTTTCTACTTAAAGAATGTGTTCATGTGCATGTTTAATTGGCCTCTTCCTATTACACTGATCATATATTCAAGGTAAGTTAGCATGATTTTGGATCCTAAAATTGTCTCCATATTTTGTTGCCACATCAAAATAATAAAAAAAAGTTTCCCTTTAATTTAAAAGCAGCGTAATCAATCAGAAAATATCTCCTGTGCTTGTCAGTCGAGAAACGTTATTCGGTAGTTGTCGGAATAGTCAATAGCAATAAAATAAGCTCATGACATAATGAAGAAAGGGTTCTGCTCTACCAGATATATATTTTTCTTCTTTTCTGTGCGTATTTAAAACACTGTATGTATCACTACTGTCATATGACTATCTGGTTCACAATTTCTACTTTAACAAAAACTTCCTCTGTCAGACTTTTGTTTGTTAATGGTAAATCAAAGAGAAATGCGAACATGCAATGTTTCTAACCCATTGAGAGCTGTAACAGCACACGCAGGAGAGCTGTTGCAACACTGCATTTCCAGCAGGTCAAAACTGCAACACAGTTGAATGTTTACTTTTTCCTTGCTTTCCTGATATAGTTCAATGTTGTTTTCACTCTATTTTGCTTTTCTATTACAGCAGATCAGTTAAAACCATGTTGAAATGAAGCAGTGCTGAGGGTCACACTGGATATTAACACTCACAGTGCAACCACTGTTTACCAGACAAGGACATATCATCTCTGCACACGTAACTGTTCTGTCTTCATGAAATCCTAACTGTGATGAGACAAAGAGCAAACCAAAAAAATTTCAAATTATGTCAGCTGCACTGACTTTTTTTAACTCCTAAAGGCACACAGGTTTAATTATGCTAAAAATACCCCTCTTAAAATAAACGTACTTACTTGTTTTATAGACATAGGGCTCAGGTAAATTAATGTTTGTGTGTGTCTCACAAGAGATGTGGTTTGGAAAGCTTGGTTTTAAATGAGGATATTAAGATAACAGGCACATCAGAAACTTGACAAAAGGAAAATAATGAGTTGAAAACCCTAATATCAACAAACATTATATAGAAATAACACAGTAAACCACTCTGCTGGAGAAGTGCTCTGTGTTCAAGAAAGATTAGGACCAAGTAAAGTTAGTTAGTTACCTGTGTCAAGGATTCAAATTCCAAGCTTAGTGAGCAAGAAGATTAGTATTAGGCCTATAATGGTGACAACTTGACCAGGTACAAAAGAGGCTGTGGAATGCTAAGGCTGATTAAACTGCAAGGGCAGAAAACAGAGCAGGATTGAGAGACTTCAATTATTTCTAGGCAGACAAGGTAAATGTCACAAATGAGTTTTGGTGCTCACGTCAAATACACTTTTATAAAGGAGAAAATTTTTGCAGAGAGAACTATCAGGATTTTCTTATGCAAAAAACAGCATGTGCTCTTTGCTGTCCTGTGCCTTTTAGTGTCCCTTTTCCTCCCACCTCTGGAGGTCAGGATCTAAGCTTTTTCAGACTCATGCAACTATATATACACTGCTACAGAAGAAAGGTGCACGATGCAAACCGATAGAGTTACAGACGGAAACCAGCTCTAATTGCACTCTGACACAGGAAAAGCAAAAAGGCACCTAAGGAAAGTTTGTGCATTAAGATAAGGAAATAGTAACAGTTCTTTGGGTGGGATTTAGAAATAGTGAGTCACTGAAATTCAGTTTCAGGCTGAAGCTGTAGCTCTATGCTGGCTATATTGGATATTGTTATCACCTCCAGTTCTGAGTTAACATACGGAAGGGAGCTCAACAGCATACAAATTGGCTGGTAAGAGAATAAAATCCATAACAAGATGATCTTACTTCCCAAGGATGCTAGGGGAATATTTTGCTGTAGGCGAGGTACACCTTTATGCGCTCCACTGAAAATTAGCTACTCTCTTTTACATTCATGATACTGCTTCAAGTACAAAGAATTGGTTAGAAGTAACATGTAAATCATAGGTGGTTTGGATTGTTCTATGTAATCCTTTACACATATATTGGTCACATTGTAAAACAGAGATGCAATTTTCCTTTCTCAGACCCTAACTAAATCTTAACATTATGTAAATAGATTTCTGCTCTTTAAAACACAGCTAGAAAACAACCCACATTTACCACAGGATAATGTAGGATTAAAGGATATTGTAACATAATTTTGCGTTTACTTTATTTGCTTCAGCAACATCAAGGTCTAAGAGCATTGAATTTCACTATGAGTAATGTGGCAATTAATATGTTTCTTCACAGCATAGGTACCATTGCAAGAACCAATGCACAGCAAATCCCCACCCCTTATACGTAGCATGTTTAAGGTAGCTACTCCCTTTAAAAGCATAGCTTCCAGTGTGATTTGACTGCACAGATTTAAAATATCGGAAACATAGGCCACAAGAAAAATATGGTCAAACAAGTACACTTGACTGCTCTCCACTTATCCAAATCAGGCACTGAGGAAACACATCTGTCTAAGTGCACATCTGCAGGTGTATGTGCTTTGTGCTCACACCTGTTTATTTTACTACAGATGTTTTCAAGTGAAATGAAATTTTTCCCTTCCCCCCCTCCAAGGAGTTTGAGAAGATGTGAAGCTGGCTTACACCAACTTCAATAATATCAAGTAAAGGAAGGGAAAACCAGTGACTACAAGAAAATTGTCAGAGTGTTTCAGACAGTGTCTCTGAAGGATTAATGAAACTCCACTTAAATATTATAGAAATAGTCCAAACAAATTAAGTAGGAATATAGTAGCTATAAAGTTTGAAGTACTTGACTGGACAGTAAATATTTCTTAAGTTATATGACTATGGTAAAATGAATGTTGATAGTTGTCTATTGTAAATCAAAATCCAAGAATATACTTTCAAATATAAAATCATTATAGCACAAGATCTTTTGCTTCATACGTTGTAATTGAGGACAGCAAATATCCTAAGCTGCTCACGTGGCTGGTATTTACTTCCAGTGTAAGGCAGATAAATTTGTACAAGGTTACATTATAGGTAATGATACTCAAAAACCTTGAACCTCTAAGCAAAATTCATAGATATGCTGGTCTTTTTGCATGGAGACCTGGTAACAGAAGCAGTGTTTTAGTGATTATGACAGACAGAAACATAAATATCTCCAGAGAGAAGAAAATACAAATTCAGACAGATTCTGAAGTTCTTAATCATGGGCAAAGTGATACTCCTCTCTGAATGAGGATGATTGTAAATCACCGTAAAAATCTAAAGATACGTCTGATAGCTATATTTCAAAATGCTACAGAAATGGTGTCAAGGCTTCTAAGCTCAAGATCAAAAATAACATTATCACAGTTTGCAGGTTCCATGCAACAACAGAAAACAGTGCTTCTTGTTCAGTTACAGTGCAGTTTCTGGTTAATTTTGGATAGTAAGGGACCCAAAAGCAAAATAAAAACCACTCAGAATCTTTGACACTATCATGCACATACAGCAAAACAGCCCTCCAGTCTACTCTTTATTTCATTTTTCCCTGGAGAGACAGCAGACCTCGCAGCTTTCCAAACACAGCAATATCACATGACAGACAGAAAAAAATAATTTTTATCTCCTAAGATTCTTAGCAGGGGCTGCTTTAATGAGATGGGACTTTAACCTAATATGCAAAGGGTTGATTCAATTGCATACGAGTTTTTCTTTATTGTATCCAGAAAATCTATGTTTTTATTCTAAGGTTAGGTCAAAGTTTGAATTCCCTCAAGAGGCTTTGGATTTTTCTGAATGCTATGTCCAGGAATACAAATGAAGACAAATCTTGAAATAACAATTTTAGTTTGTGTTTCAGATAATAAGAGGAAGTAGCATAAGGCCAAGTACAGACATCTTTTTATAAAGGGTTTGTCAATACTAGAGCATACCTTTTACAGAAGGGTTATTTCTGTTTAGAACCAGATGGGAAGTCACAAAGCCAAAAAATACCCATCTTAAGAATAAAGCAAGAAAGTAGATAGGTAACCATCTTTCAAAACTGTATGTAATAGTTGTATATCTCTATAAAACCGTTTTGTTCTTGGGGTTCAGGGCATTTATCACATCAAGTACTAGAGCAGTATCTTTCAAGCTTTCTTCGATTTATAGCCTCCAAACATTTAATGAGAAAGGGATGGTCTTAATAGCCAGACTTATTCTGAAAATATCACTGGTTTTCTTTCTTACCTATTACAGCATGACAAAAAGAAATAGAAAACACTTGCTACATTTTTTCCTTACTCCAGTTAAGAATATAATTTCTACTTATGGTGTCAGGTCTTGCTATGAAGATCCTGTGCTTCTTTGTATGCTAAAATATCTGAAATTCAGTGTCTTCGTTAAAAATACAGCATTTGTTGAAACAGCAATTCATAGCCTCTTTTGACATTCTTTCCAGTCCCTGTCCCTTAATACAAACTTTACTTCTAAGATACACATAAAAAACCTAGACTAGAACATAGGAAATCTACACCACCTACAGGTTGTTTCTAACAGGGACAAAAAGGGGGATACACTTCTTTTCCTGTAAGTGTGGTAGCATCAGCGTATTTCATGAACGGCTATTTGATTCCAGGTCTGACTGAAATAAATGTTATGTTTCACAGTCACTAAAAACATTTCTTCGATGAGTACAAGTACAATGTAGTTGATATGTTCCAGGATCTTATATTTCATCTGCTGACAACAGGATGTAGAAGACAATTGTTGCATGAAAACAGTTTTGGTCTCAGCCATATTTTGAAAAGGAAAATCTACAAAAGGAACCCCTCTTCCACCCCACTTCAGAAGATGCTTAAAAAAAAAAAATAATCACATTAGAAGCTCAAAAATAGAGCTTTACTGAGTGCTGCTCATGGGCACTGTGCAGCAGGCATCACTGAGGGAATTGCAAGTGCAATCCCAAAGGCAAGGCTGAAAAATTCTCATTCCACACAGTGTAATTATTAACACCAGCCAGTTAGTCTAATGGTAATCACCACACTGAAAGTGGCACATAAAAAGACATTATGCTTTAATACAAATCACAAAATAAAAATTAAAGTGGATGCTGAGAGGCGCTTCCTTTCTTCATGGCTGTAGAGCAGTCAGAAAATCATGACTACTATATCAAACAAAACAGCAAAGAAACTGCTATAAACCATTATTCAGTTGCCAGGGGGAAAACAATGTCTTGCAGTATGGCCGGTGTCTGAGGCAGGTTATATAGTGTAGTACATAACTGGCACTCGCGCCTGGGATATCCTGAACATATGGAACCTACAGAATCACAATGGTCTTAGTTTTACTATACAGACCTGTCTTTATTGAGCAGCTAATTTGAATAACTGCTGGTGAAATGTGTCTAAAGTCAGTTCATTTTTTCTTCTTCCAAATTGATCTTATGTAGATCAGAACACAACACAAACGTGCTTAGTTAATACGTATTAGACGTTAAAGCATAACCTGAAGTGAGTTGCAGCTACTTCCCAGGTTTTATCTCCATCCGCAAAGCACTAAGACAATTATTCAGTCTGAGAATATTCATGTGATATGAGAGTAGGAATGTAAGTTTTGAGAGATTAAAGAAAAAAAAAATTACTGAATCTTATCCATCGTAACAATAACACTTCCTTCTCTCCAATTACTATCTACCTTGCCAAAACCCTCCCCAAAGTTCCAAACCAATGCTGGCTTTTTTTGAAAAATCATGAAAGAATTTTTCTAGCAGTGACCCGTGCAAAGCCTAAAAATTCAAGGGTATGGCATTTCTCAGCCTAGTTCTGAACAATGTATCCACATGAGCTTGAAACACTGATTAATAGAAACAACCTTATTAATTTTATGAAAATTGCAAATTCTTAGGGGAAATACATAGATCTCTGAAACATGTTAGTGCAGCCAATAATTTAAAGGTCAAAAACCAGCTTGATGGCAACCACAAAGCCAAACCAGCATAAGAATACACTATCACCCAGACTAGTTTAAAATGCTGGTAACCTGGAAAGATTTCCCAGGCAGAAAAAAAGAAAGAGATTTTGGTAGGAAGTACAGGAGACATGTGACACAGAAGAACAGACAGACATTGGGTCAGTAGTAGGGTAACAGAGAAAACTCCATTAAAAATGCCTTTTGAGGTAGTTCTAATCATGAGAATCATGTATCAGATATTAAACATTTAGGTTAGAAGCAATCAAAATAATTTGAAAGTCCTACAAATAGAAACAAAGGGTCATGACCAAATTTCCAAAAAGTAGGACTATGCATGCTTCAGTAAATAGAACTTTAATATGGGGATATTCCTTTGAAGGATATAAAGTTATTTCATGTTTTGCAACCGACACTGCTGCACTAGGTAGCATAGATACTTAACTGTTTTCTGTATGTCATCCACTACATTCGCCTTGTGTTTTCCTTATTTATTGCATTTTAACAGCTTATAGAAAGGTAGAGCAGTGGAAAGTACCATCTGATATTTACAATGCCTTTCACATTTCTTCCAAATACAATTTAAGCAGTGGATTTCATTCCTTAAGTTGTTAAATATTTTGTACAACTTGGACCTTGGTGACCACCTGTTCCCTCATGTTTACAGAGCTACTTTCAGGTAACAACCCTTATGCTTAATGCTGAGATTGCCTAAAGCAGTGCATTTTCAGGAAGAAGTTTTTAACTTTGTAATTTACTTTTCTTTCTCCAAAGGTTTGCCAGTTTGTCTCCTTTTTTCCAAATTGCAGGTCTGGAGGTAAGCACAAAAATACACAATAACCAGCATTATATTGGTAGGGATACTAGAAATATTAATTTCTATATGGGCCAAATTTATCTATTATGCAGGTTTTTATTGTATGCTGAACTTTGTAAATAGAATGCATTTTAACGTAATCAAGTACCTGCATTTTCTAAAAATGTTTTAGGTGCAAAGTAAAGTCTAAAATACATTTTTAATATTTCACAATTGACACCTAGAATTAGCAAGTGAGAAACACCAATATCTCTAACTTCACTCGTTTACAACACCGTATCAGGGACTCTAGCTGCTGAGCTGTTTAGGTATCAAGAAACTGAGGTCCCGGCCTCCAGGCAGGAAACTCAATGAGCCTCTGGACACTTCACAAATTCACTAAACCACAGCCTCTCTAAGGAATTATTCTTACAAAGCCAAGGCCCTGCTGATCATTCCCTTTCGCCGATTAAATCAATACAACCGCTTAGAAATACACAAAAGAGATTTCTGCAAGAGGTAAATGGAATTTATATTTCACAGCATGAGCAGTAAATCTAAGGAAACAATAAAGATAGTAGAACTAGTAGGAATAGGTTATTCTTTCACAGACATGGTGTACACAGTTCAGGAAACTGCAGGAGAATATATTATTCTCCATAGTTTAATGGAAACGCAAAAGAAACGGGTACTTGTAGGCTTCACTTTCAGGTACTCTCTTTTTGTGGAGAGAACAGTTACTGTACCGTGCAATACAGTTTGCATCCCTATCATCATTCAATTCCAGGTTTCAATTGCTTTTTTTTCAGCTGTTGAAATAAATATTACCTTAAAGGGCAGGACATCAACACAATGCCTTAATTTTAAGACCAAAGAAGGAAGAAAGATTTGAATTAGCTTTTCCAAAAAGAGTTCCAGCTAAGTGACATCCTTCTTACACCAATTTAGTTACTGTATTGTGCTTTAGTACAAAGCACTAAAATGAACAGAACTATTTCATTTAAAAGAAAGTTTAGATTTCAAACTTGCCAAACTGTTTGCAGGGTCAGGAAAATGAATTATATATTCATTTTAAGTACAATCTCTTACTTATTATGAAATATCTAGAACGATTAAACACAATAGCTCAGAGGAAAATATAAACCTGTTCTGACATTTATCTGAACATAAAAAGGCATTATTATGGTGGCAGACAAAGCATTCTTTCATTTGATAAAAATTCCATTACATAGATTTTTTTATACATGGTCTAATTTCTTCAGCATGCCAATATGATATCCTATACGCTTTGGCAAGCTATTATATTATTTATTATTAAATTTGAAAAGGGTATTATTAAAAAAGGAGTTTAAACTTCACAGCTTCTGGTAAACAGAAAATAAACTCAAGATGGCAATTCAGTGAGTCTGTGAATTATGCACAGAAGTTTTCAAAGCATTGCTCAGTAATTGTAAAAAACGTAGAGGTGACCATAAATAAGTAAACTCCATAGTTTTTCTAATCCCTTTTCTACAGTGCACAAAGAACTACCTCCCTCCTATCTGTTGAAAGACAGTAGGAATCAAAAAAAAAAAAGTAGGAGCAATATTGATCAAAACATAGTTTTAAAGGCTTCCTTATTTCTGTTATTTATTAATACCTGTTACGTGACTAATTTGTCTGCTGTATACTAATGAAAGCTAGCTAATTATTTCACAGGTTTCTTCATCATCATAATTTTATTATAGATTGGTTAAAACTTTTAATTAAAATCTTGATTAGCCAAGGCCTTTGTGACAGATTGATTATATTGAAATATGCTGATGCTTTCTTCCAGAATTCTGCACAGGACAGAAACAATCATGTCAGACTTTTTCTCTGAATGAACTGGAAAGTTCATTACACAAGTTGTTCTTATACAAATGCTACAGATTTGCCAAAATTTCTAACGTCATGACATTTCAGTCAGGCAGGGTTTGAAAAGCTACTCTGTTCCATTCACAATCTGTTTGAGACACGATGGAATGGGAGTCCAAGATCTGCTTCGTTACTCTCTTCTTGCCTGTAGCCTGTCTATTCTTTCTCTCTTAGAATATCCACACAAGGAATGATCCTCCTCTGTGAAAGTCCCTGCATGAAGTGTAATGCAAGAATTGCATTAAGGAACACTGTGACTGACATTCCCTGCTATTTCACACTTCACTTTATTTTTGCTGGTAAATAAGAGAAAAAGTGATTAGGTAGGGAGTGAGTGCAAACAACTGCTAACTTAAGGGCAGTAGCCGTTAATGTTTGCTACTTTAAAGAAACTGCAGACTGCACAGTAACAGAACACTGTTTTAAACAAAGTGATAAAAGCAATTCCTGCATAAAAAAGGATGTATGGAATTTACAAAACACCCAGAAAATGGCAAAAACGTGACATAAGATCATAGATGTAAGTCTACAGATTTTTAAGTAACACTGTTCCATATTTAAAAACTGAGTCTGGGAACTGCAGTAGAAAATGTCCATTAACGTGTCCATGTTGGAAACAGGAAAGTCAGATTTTTATTCAGCTAAAACTCTGTATTTTCATAGTGGCTGCTACCCTTACAACATGTAGAGTTATGAAGCATTATCTGGATCCTTTCTGTTCTTTAAGGAGATTAGATGAACATAATCCATTTTGTCTGGGTCTCTTGTAAAGCTACCACATTTACGCAGGGCAAATAAAAAGTGAGATTTGCAAACACGCTCAGTTCTGTGAAGGCACGTTTTAAAGTTCTAAGCGCCCTGTGGGCATCCAGGAATTCAGTTTGTGCTCTGAGGACACTGGATGCTTTGCCTTTAAGAATGGTAGAAATATTTCCTTATATATTTGAGAGCCAAAAGTCACTTTTGGCAAAAATCCCAGAACTGTTCTTATTATTGCTTTGTTAGAAAAAAATATGTAAGGTAAGAGCAGGAGAGCATGAAGCTCTAACTCATCACGCCAAACATAGCAAGCTGGAAGGCAGAGCTCAGGTCAAAA
This sequence comes from Eurypyga helias, assembly GCF_000690775.1. Taxonomy (NCBI): domain Eukaryota; kingdom Metazoa; phylum Chordata; class Aves; order Eurypygiformes; family Eurypygidae; genus Eurypyga; species Eurypyga helias. Next base: position 24,736 of record NW_010248068.1, read on the forward strand.
GCCTAAGAGGAACGGAAGCCGTGGTTGAAACGAAGAGTCCATCAGAAGACTCAGCACTGCTTTTAGGTCCCATGATGAAAAAGAGCTACTCTTTTGTGGGGTCATATGGGGGACACTTTGTGAAAAGACTGCATTAAGTTTCGATGTGAACAAATCTGTTTCCCTTTAATGCATCACCTACAGTAATGGCAGAAATGTTTGCAACCTAAAGTACTCTTAGTTCCTTTCAGAATCTACAAACTTTAATAGAGTGGAAACTAAGTATGTCTTAGAGTAATCTGTGCCACGCTTTCAGTGAGAGCTTTTACAAGGAGTGTATGGAATTTTTCTTGAATGCATGTAAGCAAACCCTAGATCAATGTAACAATACAGACTGCATGTTACTTCAGAAATCTGGAAAGGTTTGCAGCGCAATTTATTCATAGGATGATTAAGAGACTAGCAAAGCTGGGTTTTGATATCTCTAGTACATACAGGATTGACAGTTCTAACTCACAGAATCACAGAATGGTTTGGGGTGGAAGGGACCTTAAAGACCATCCAGTTCCAACCCCCCTGCCATGGGCAGGGACACCTTCCACTAGACCAGGTTGCTCCAAGCCTCATCCAGCCTGGCCTTGGACACTTCCCGGGATGGGGCATCCATGGCTTCACTGGGCAACCTGTGCCAGTGCCTCCCCACCCTCTCTGTGAAGAATTTTTTCCTGATATCCAATCTAAATCTCTCCGCTTTCAATTTAAACCCATTACCCCTTGTCCGGCCACTACCTGCCCATGCAAAAAGTTCCCCCCCAGGCACTGGAAGGCTGCAATGAGGTCTCCCCGGAGCCTTCTCTTCTCCAGGCTGAACAAGCCCAACTCTCTCAGCCTGTCTCCACAGCAGAGGGGCTCCAGCCCTCTGGGGATCAGAGCTGGTTATGTGCTGAGACTGCATCTAAACTGCAGGTCCAGTGGTTTCTAAACCACAAAAACACAAAACAATTACCCATAAATCCACCCAAATGTTATGCCATTTACCTGCATTAATCCATATTCCTGAAAAAACTCAAATTTAGTGTCTTTTTCTTAGCACTTTAATAACTTTATGGATGACAGAAGAGACACTAATGTTTTCCTATCTTCCTCTGGAAAGACATAATTAAAACACAGTGTCTTTAATCTCATAAAAATAATTAAATTGATATGCAAAGAGTTCTTCAAATTTAGCCTAAATTTTAAGCAACGTAACATTTATACAACAATTCATCCCTTGCGTTAAACAAGAAGATTTCCAAGCAATCTAGCCATGAATACAAAACAAAATGGATCTATAAAATATGCCTAATCTATACATGACATAGATGTGAAAAAGAAAAGAAACATATCTTGATTTATTACATTTCCTAAACCAGGGCAAATTATGGAATCCATTATTCTTGACTTTAAGTTAATCTCCATAATGATTAAGAATAATAAAAAAATATCATCACTGTTAAAATAGCGAAGTGCCAAGGATATGACAAGTCAAAAGGACATTTTGACTAACAAAAGCCAGCCTATTTAAACTGAGATTTCTAGGTACGATTTATGGTACTGAAAGTTATGGCACAACAGACCAAATTAATCTACCACGTGTTTCTACCTTAACATTCAAGCATGTGAGAGCATGGCAAAACGACCTAAATCAGCAGATTTCACCAAAAAATTGGATTAGAATTCTGTATTACAACACACACACAAAAAAAAGAACCCACACCCTAGTTATTATTTTTTGCTACACTTATTAAAAATGACTGCATAGATAAACTTTGGTTTATATTCACAGGAAGCATATGAATCGATTTATAGATATCCTACCTATCCAGTTTGACTTGTATTGTGAAAACTGAAAAGCAAAACACTGCACAGTGCTTTTACACACAATTCAACCAATGTTGCTATCCCTTCTAAACAGCAGATTCAGAAACCCCTTTAAGAAAATATTGTGTCTTTAAAAATACATTGCAAAGCTCTTGCCACTGAAACATATGAATTATAGTCTATTACTGCCAGCATTAGGACAGGCATGTTATTTGCTGACCAGGATAAAATGCTTTTGCACAGCTAGAAAATTCCACATTCAAGAAACATTGTGATTTTTAAATTAAATAATTTTACTGTGGCCTCCAATCCTTTTTGATTTACTTTCTACCCACATTCCAGCAAGTAAGACCTGCTCTTAATGGGGCAAATAACATTATTTGTCATGAGGGGAAAGCCCCTCAAATTAAAGATAAAATTCACATTCTGTTTTAAGACTTTGTCCTATAATTGTGAGAATAGAAGCCCAGCATGTAAAATCCTTCCTCAAAAGTGACGTGAAAACTATCAACCTTAGTTAACAGTTTTCAACAAGGGTTACAGTTTAATTGGCAAAGGAATTCACAAATGTGATTTAGCATACAGTCAAAAATAAGGAATTCACTTTAAAAAAAATCCTAAATTGATCACAGATCACTTACAAAAATGTCACTCGATAAATTATATACTGTTTTTCTGCAGAACATTAGATATGACTGTATCTATATGCATTGAATAATAAGCCACACGGTACTTCTGCCATTAATTGATAAAATGAGCACTCAGGAAATGATCACTCTTTATGTGTCAAAGTGCTCAGAGTAAGTGATGGTGGTGATGACAAAGGAGACAGATATTTTTCTCCCTTTGTAATTTTGGTGTGATAATACCAGTATTCCCTAGATTTATGAACTCTGACATCATTAAAATCTCAGCATTTCACCATAAAGCCCTTAATTTAGAAGAGATTCAAAAATTGTTTATGTCTTTCTACTGAGGGGCTTAGATATAAATGACACTGAAATTAATATATGAACTTCACCAAAGGCTTCCTAGCCGAGGCAGGCACTCCAAAGTCAATGGAGCAATGCCTGAAGCATTAAGCTCAGATGTTGTTTCAATAAAATCTCTATTACTCAGCTGATCTTTTCAGTCTGGGCTCAGATCATGTGTGCTTAGGGAGAGCTGAGTTCACAGCCAGTAGACTAAATTTTGGAGTGGGTCATCGTATACATGCCCTGTCTAGAGCACATGATCACCTTTTATTTAACAAGTTGTGGGAACGCTAACTTCAATCCTTTTACCATCTTTCAGGGGCCTTCTAGGAGAATGATCAAAGATAAAGGAAAGCCCTACATGTGGGTATTCTCACTTGCAGTTCTGGAACTTTTTCCACTGTGTAAAAAACTATCTTCAATGAGGCAAAAAAAATGTGACTCAGTTCTCTGGGAGGCACTCAAGAGAGATGAAATTCAGGCTGCAGCATCCATGCTCCAAGAAATCATTCCATTATTTTTGCATTGGCTAATAAAGTAGTCCCCAGGAAGCTCTGCAGGTCTTCTATGTGACTCAGTTTAAATTCCACCTCTCAGATGGAGGATGACAGAGCACTCCTTCTCCCTAAGCTCTGTGCTGACGAGTTACTCAGCCTGATATGAACATAGACCGGGCCAAATAATACTTGTTCCTAAGTCAATTATTTGGAAACAGAACAGGTAATGTGAGATTTACTGTGATACCGTTAACTTTGTAGTGAATTGAATTGTTTGTAGCATCTGTAAAGTTGATGGATTGTTTCTCACAGAGCTAGCAGTTCAATAGTGAATATGGCTTTTATGTGCAGGAAAGAGCAAGGTCAAACAGCTGTGAAGGGGATACTGGAAACACAACTGATTTTAGGGGAATAATGCATGCCCTAGAACTTACTGTTTGTTTCTTTGAAATGAGAGCAGATGTGAAAATATCTACAAACGTCATCCATTCTTTTTTACCAGCTTCATGTACCCAAGCTAGAAAAAAAATATTGGAAAGTTTGGGGGTTATTTCTGAAGAGGATTCAACAGAGAGAAATCCTTTTTCAATAGGATTTCGCAACATAAAATATATGCTCAGATCTTCCCAAATGTAGAAAAAATCCCTTGTGCGTCTGTTACCACTGCTAGATCTCAGAAATTACAAAAAGGAAGAGGGACTTGTTCTTTTGTTTTTCTATTCAAGCATAAAATAACTGCAATGCGAGCAAAAGCAATAGTCTTTTGAGTTTTACTTTTTATTCCCTTCCCTCTATATCTTCAGTTCATACTTTTGTTTTGACTTTGGAGGGAAGAATTAAAATACAACTCTTCAGAGAATGTATTTCTCCATTGTATGGAATAGTATCTTAGGTTATTCAAAGTAAAAGACCATTGAAAAATTCACCGGGAAAAAATGAATGACAAAATAAAACTTGATCTTAAAAGTATGTCAAATAACATTTGATCAGATCTTGTGAAGAACCAAGTTATTGTGAAAATCATGTGAGTTTATGATCGAGTCTATTTTAAGATCACCTTCGGCTCTGACTGCAGCTTGTCATCACTGAAGAAACTTTAACTGTTTACGGAAACAGTAAAACATCGGTATCTTCTCAAGCCAGGAAAGCTGGCAAGACTTTGGCTATTGCCCAACTAAACAGCCCAGACTGAAGTGCTAAGAAATTATGTTAAATAAATATGAAACTAGACAATTATTACAGATCTCTCTCTAATTCCTGGCTTTGTTAGTCTTCCTGTGTGACCTTCAATGAGGCATTTAACCTCTTTCGGTATCAAACTGTAAATAGTTGTCTGAGAATGACTATGGGATACTAGAAGGAATTTAAACAGCTAGCAGAAAGAGTAACATACATTATTCATCTGTTTTTTGAAAAGCTTGCCTCCAATTGAGTAAACAGAACTTTTCAATCTGAATTGTAGTATGTCTAGTATTTTCTTTACAGTGAATTCATTTAATTCTCTAATTACATTATGTTCCTAAAACACCAAGAATATTGTCAGCCATATCTTCCCTCATTTATGATGAAATTACCATCCCACATATTAGACTCAGAGCTTTCATACTACTCCTAACACCACTTTAATGTACAATGGACTCTTCAAGTGAGAGTGTTACCAGACCCCACAGAAAAAAGTACTAAAAAGTGGAGAGCAGTAAGTCCCTTATTTAAAACCAATTGGCAGTCTACTTGAAACCAAGTTTCACAGATCGATCCTTTTACGTAAATAACATCGCCCCAGTCAGTTCATACTGGCAGATCAGTCTAACCTTCTTCCAGTACCACTGAAGGTGGGAGTTCCTCCAGCAGCGTGTGCTCTGTAAGGACTCAGAATAGCTTGGCGTGGAAAGCAGAAATTATCAAGCTGATTACACACACATCCAGTAACAGAACAGCAGTACAATGACAGTAAAGTATTGCCCCCTCAGTAAAAGGCACAGAATTAATTTCAGAATCGTGCATGTCTAATAGGATACCTTGCTATTTAAAGAATTTTTACTCTGCCATGATGTCATGAAATAGATTCGTAGAATTTCTCTCCTATCTCATTTAACAAGATGCAAATGTAACTAATGTTTCTCTGAAAACTGAGAAAAATATCAGCTCAGTGCCACAACTTCAGTAATAATACACTGTTTATCATCAACCACAAGTGTAAAATTGCTTCCACAAAATAAATAAGCACCTCTTCCAGTTTGCATCGTGCTTTAAGTTTTAAATTGAGAAACACTGTAGCTAAGAGATGAAGAAGAACAGGTTCAAATTTTACTGTAATCTTTCATCACACACTCCTGGGCCTGATTCTTACACAGTTTCAGTAGAAGAAATTTATGAAAGTTGCTTCAGTGAGTTAAGTGCATATACAAAATATTTATGACTGAGCATCCTATATAATCATGTATTACATATATATATGATTCAGTGTTTCTGAATACAGAGCAGTTGCAAAAAGTGGAAGTAGGAGTAGTAGTATTAACAGGAAAAGCTTTCCCATGCTGCTTGGTTTTAGTAAACTGATCAATTCCTTCAATGAATGTTACATGCACCAAGACTATTAGTTCAGAGACAAAAATTCCCACTGCTTACATTTCTGCTACAGATAACCTTAGTGAAGTAATTCCATATCTGATAAGAAATCCTCCTGGCCCAAGTCAAAAGAAATCCTGCCTAGCAATAATTATGAGCATGTAATAAATGTGAAAAAAAAAAAAAAAAGAGGGAAATTTATAAAATACAATTTATCTCACTGTGAATCTCATACCAAACATCAGCAGAACATCCTAATTATCACTGCAGTTTCTATGAAGCTCTTTTAAATAAAAGGAATTATTCATACTGATAATTCTTGGTGATGTTTGGCAAACCCCCTGCACCCCACCAAAATCCCAAAACATCAAAAGAAGGAAGATATGGGAGCTTTTTTTGGATGTTCTAACAGGAAATTACACCATCTATTTATAAAAAAAGAGAGTAACAATTAAAATAACTATGATATTGAAGTTTTTATGATGACAGTGTGTTTGAAAACAGTAGAGAATATAAATATTAACTCTTTGTAATTCAAGTCAGTGGCAGTATCTTACATGTAAGATCAAGCAACCTGATTCTGTACTTTGCTAAGCTAATTTTACTTAGCATTTGTCAGGTCCTTCCTCACCTCATTCTCAAATAACATTCTCTCTGATCTCTGAGCAAGAGCAGCCTGAGTATTACAATAGAATCACAGAATGGGTTGGGTTAGAAGGGACCTTTCAATGTCATCTAGTCCAAACCCCCTGAACAGGGACATCTTCAGCTAGATCAGGTTGCTAAGAGCTTGGTCCATCCTGACCTTGAATGTTTCCAGAGATGGGGGCATTTAACAACTCTCGGGGCAACCTGTGATAGTGTTAATGATTCTTATATTTTATTATGTGATTATATGGCATACATTTAACAACCAGTTTCACTCAAAATCTAGTGTAATACAGAGAGGCTGGTTCTCCATTTCCCCTCAGTGTTCCCAGAAAATTATTGTTCAGGTGGGCAGAAGATGCTCATGAGAGAAATTTCGAGGTGACTGGTTGGGAATTTCTGTTAAGAGTTTTGACAGGTTGGACAATATAGTTCATCCTAAAAGAAGTAAGATTATGTTTCTGGACCAGAATCCTGGAAGGCCTCTCCAGCCAGCACAACTCATTTTCATTCAAGCAGTTTCACTGGAATGAACATAAATACAAACATCAGCTACCATACATTAACATCAGCCACCAAAAGTTTTAAATTAATTCAGAAGTTTGGCTTCTTGTTTCTATCAGATACAAGTCTGTCTAGAGTTTTTGTGTGTGTGTGGTTTTTTTGGTTGTTTTGTTTTTTTGTGTGTGGTGTTTTTTTTTTTTTACAAAGCACAAAACAGCTTGAAAAAATAAGCCATGGCACTGAAAGCAACTTCAAAGAATTCTGAAGTAACCCACAAAACCTTTTATACATGAGATCCTGAAATGAAGTGAGAATTCAGATTTTCCTGCCACTACCACAGTCATTACTGGAAAGCTGGTATCACTAAGTTGCTTGGTTGAAAGAGACCTTTCTGATGGATATAAAACTGAAAGACAAAGATTTAACATGTGTTTTTAAATAAAAATAAAAGCCATGGTGCATAACAGTTCTATTTCACATAAACAGAAGAATACAGAGCTGTATTACAATATTTGTTTCTATTGCGATACTATTGAAAACGTGTCACTTGCACTGAAACCTTAACTACTGAAAAACATTTACTTGAAAGATAGGGACAGGTAGATCAATGTTTTGAAAAACTCTTGTTATACTGATGTATTATGTCATTCCCAACACTTGAACAAGAAGTCATTCAACACTTCACAGCCGAACTACTTAGCTGCACACAAGTTCCTTCCCTTACTTTGCTACACCTGTTATGACTCCGATTTCACCCAACTTCACCACTCCTTGTGGGTGTCTTGCCAACTGCTGCACACCAGCTTCAAGTCTCAATTAAAACGTGAATGATCCCAATTTTTGGTAAAGTATTTTAACTTCACTGGGCTATAGGATTTCCATAATTCAAAACCAGTGCTCTCCAAATTGATTCATTTTATCAAACATGTTTCAGGGGACGTAATTTTCCTGACTTTTCTGCTCAATCCTATTTAATAAACTACCTTGCCAGGTTCTTATTGCTCGGATTAATTGATCAAAGGCAATGACACAGCCATAAACGTGCAAATGGAATGAACCCTGGTACCCTCATACTTCTTTGCAAGCCATATTTGCTTGGGCTACTGAACATATGTGAAGTAATAAATCTCAAGAAATTGTTTATCAGGAAGTGTTGTAGAGATCAACCTGGAAGTTAAGCAAAGCATAATTTATCTTGAGACAGAAAATTGCCACTAAGCTCTGAATAAAGGATGGTTTGCACCTTTTGCTGTAGTATCTTTGCGAGTTTACCAGTGGAAGTGAAATCCAGTTAACTACCCTAAAATGACACCCTTCCCACCCTAAATCTAAAGTAAGGAAGTTTTTTATTTAACATACCATAGAGGTGAAGGCTTTAACAGTGTATTTTAGTATCAAAACCCAGTGTATCTGTTCTTCAACATGGTTACCCTTGATTAAGAATAAAGACAGTTTACACCAAATCTAACCGAAGCTCATTATCCAGTCAAATACATTTCTCCGTTGCT
>NW_010248068.1:33283-44670 GCF_000690775.1 Eurypyga helias
GAATGAATAGCTGATGCCCCCACAATGGAACAGAGTGGGGTCCTGGCTTGGTTAGGCAATATTATAAATCTGGCTGTTCTTTTGGAAAGAAGAGAGGAGAGAAGGCAAGAAGAGGAGAAAACAAAGGGGGTAGGGGTGGTGGTGGGTGGAGAGAAAGAAAAAGCGTGAGATAGTGAGATAAAATGCAGCCAAGGAGGTATGCCTTTCATGCAGTACAAGCAGGAGGTTGTCAATACCTGATGGCTCACTGTCCACGCCTAATGCAAACTCCAAAGCTGTAAAAGCCATTTAAGTTTCCTAATTCCTGGCTCAATGCAGTGACACTGTTACTTTAGGTAGACTGAACTGCACCAGTCCAGGCTACCTTGAAACCACTGTGCCTTTGCAACAGGCAACATAATTGTCCTTTCAGGAAGAAATTTAGACTGCCTCATCTGCCCAATGTTGCTAATGTGAACACCATTAAGACAGTATTTGGAAAAGAGAGCCAGCAGAAACATAAATAAGTTCCAGTAGGCACACAAATGTCTTCAGAAGTAATACCGCAATGCAGTAATGAACCAAAATTCAAAATCATCACACTGCTGCTTTCTTACTGTCTTCAGAGAGGAGCTGTATTAAATCTCCATCTCAGCTGTGTCCTTTGTCTGCCGGGGGCTGAATCACACTATTGACAATCCAATATCAAGGAACTTGATTGTTCCCTGTCTTTAACTCTCTGGTCCCTGGGTTTATCCACAAAAGTATATTCTCCAAAGACTGTGAGTTTCTGGAATTTATTAAGTAGCCTACTAAAATCAGTGCTAAGGCCTCTATTGAATTCCAAGGACTTCAGATATCTGGTTAACCTGCAAATCATTGATACAAAGATGTCAAATTTTATGAAGTCTGGAATTTAAGTTTTGAAAGGCACTCTATTATTTGGCATTCAGATATAATAGGAATATCTGTACCAATCACAGATAATTTTAATTTGAATCAAATAGTTTCACCACAGTTATTTCACCTGAACTCCACTGATCTATTAAATATCTGTTTTACAGTTTTCACTTTAAAAGATTCAGATTTTCCATTTTATGGCATTACCTGACTATTTTCAGTCAAGCAAATAAGTAATTAAGAGATGGTATTTATGCATAGTTTGACTCTTCAAATAGTTCAAATGAAGAGAATGGTGAGAACCATCTGAGTTATACTGGATAGGGACAACATTTAGCACTGCCAAACTCACTCAGGTTACATCCACCAAAGTAAGGAAGGAGTTGTCTGTCGTCACAAGCTGTCTAGGTTATACAGCTCCAATGTGTAGCATCACCTTTTGATGGGATGCAGCAAGAGTAAAACAAAAAAAGCATATATATATATATATATATGAATATGAAGATAACTGTGTTTTATATATATTCTTTTGGGAATAAGGAAATTTGAAAGGAATTTTCCCTAAGCAGCTGGTGTGATGGCAGCCATAGGCAAAAGATATGAGCACCACTATGAGGTGTATCATTGCCACTTCTACTTTCCCAAATGCTATTGTGTGGGTTTGGTTAGAATAGGAAATTCTAGTAAACCAAGTAGAGAGGCAGAGACCCCTACCTAGAATGGCCAATGCACCTTTCTGCATTTAATGACATTTGGTTTACCTGACATTTTGGATGTCAGGTAACATAAATCATAAATTTTATCTTTCTTTAGAACAAGACAGATAGGAAGTTCCTAAACAGGATACTTTTCCCATGAGTTTCTGCCATTTATGTGGTGCTGTTAAGAAGTATCAGAGCACTGAGAAATCATAAGATGACTAGTGCTTAAGGATTTGTTTCTGCTTGCAGAGATTTTTTGAGTATAGCTATTCAAACAGCTTTAAACAGACACTGCATTTTACAAAATCAAGAGCATAAATTCTGGTGGAAGCTTTGGTTCAAGTAATCAATTTAAGAACCTGGGAAAACGGTCTGAAGAGCTTTCACCACTGGCAGAGAACTGTGTAGTGACTGACAAATCCTACGCTGCAAAAATACACTTATAATACAGAGTAGACTCAGTACCATAACATAGAGGATCAGAAAGTCCTTCTGTCTCCTTTATTGGGATTAAAAGCAAAGAAGAACCCGTAAACAATTAAGTACTCACAATACCATGAAAACCTAACTATGGATGCACATTAAGACTACCCATACTTTGCCAAAAAGGGAACATTTAATGCTCTGAGGGAGGAGACACAGAAAAATCTAATTCAAGTGCTTTTATTTATCAGTTTAATAGAACTATAACTTAAGAAATAAAAAACATATGTCATAAAAGTAGCTGCCGTTCTATCTTTGTGACAGACCATTTGAGACACAGAGTGGTAATATCTTTGCCCTTATTCCTTGAATTAGGATCATCAATTCCTTAACAATTGCCTAGAGTTCTTTTGAAAGTAGAGGACTTCATTTTCCCATCACAGTTTTATACCAATTTTTATGGACCAGTAGGAAGCACATGTTTTAAATCTGGGAAGTTTCCCTCAGATTTAATTTCAGATTTTATTTTAAAATGCTGACCAGGTGTCCCATCACTAAGACCATATTTTAAGGTAAATTAAAAATTGCTGGGAAATAGAGTCTGAGGAGAGGTCAATGTTTTCAGGAATGTGTGAGCACATCTAATATTAAAAGAAAATTAAAATAAAACAGATTAAGTGATGATCTTTCAGAATTTTCAAGCTTTTATAGGGACAAAAAGCCAGCATCCAGTACAAGGTACTGTAATATTACAAGAGGGTGCAGGTGTTCAGCCAACTCCATTACAGTCACTTCTGTTAGGTCTTTATTTCACTCAAAATAACTTCCTTCTCCTAAAAAGTAAACACCACAATGATAAAGAAGTTACTTACTATACTCAGGTTTTGACTCATGGAACACATTATACTGAACACAGAAATACACAGTTCCTGCAAATAATACCTGGATCTTCACACAGAAACCTAAATAGAAAATTGATTTATTGCAAAACCTATTCTTAGAGCAATTTGAGTCATATATTTTCATTCTAATGAACACTGTACATCCAAAGTTCTGGTACAAAATGATGGAGACATTAACACTGACAACTTCTCTCTAATAAGTTGCCATATTTGAAGAAGGCTTAGAAACAGATCCCATTCACGTATGATGGTGGACGCCAACTACAACATTACAGAGTACCACTTGATAGCTTGATCTAACTCTACCAACAGAAAATGTACAATCTTTCCTTGTTTTCCTGCTATTTCTTTGTCAAGAACTTGCGCTCAGATTTTCACTGTGATTAAGTGGATTCTGAAAGTGAAATCCAAATTAACTATCGGCATTATTTTGCATCTTAGATTAGTTCTGTAACTGGCATCTTAAACTTGCTCTCATTTTAGATATAGACAGAATTATTTTGAGCCAGAGAATCGTAGAAAAGCTTGGGTTGGAAGGGACCTTTCAAGGTCATGTAGTCCAACTCCCTGCAATGGGCAGGGACATCTTGAACTAGATCAGGTCGCTCAAAGCCGTGTCCAACCTGACCTTGAATGTCTGCAGGGATGGAGCATCTACTACCTCTGTGGGCAACCTGTGCCACTGTTCCACCACCCTCACTGTGAATAATATCATCCTTATCTCTCATCAAAATCTACCCTCTTGTAGTTAGTTTAAAATTATTACCCCTTGTCCTATCAGGGAATATGCCAATCAATCTGCTATTCTTCCAAGCACCTATTTTGCTGGATCACTGTCTGTGATCTGTGAAGCATGTAATTCTGGCTATCAGCTTTACACAAACATCCAGTAGACATGAAAATGGCAGAAGCTGAGATCAACCACCACCCCCTAACCAATTTGTTAATTTTCATGCCACATTTGGCTACATCCTAGTGCTTTTCTCCTCAGGCTCAGCTTAATTTTGTGGCTATTTTCACTTTAAGGGTTTCCAGGGCATCAGTGCAGGATGGAGCTGTACCAACCAGAGCTGAGCCACAGACATTCCCAATATCTTTTCCTGCATCCCCCTCTCCTTCCCCTCCTCCAAAAAGTACTCTCACATGGAAAGACTCCAATGCACATTTTTTTCTAAGAGTACATCACATTTTCTAGGAATGAATTCACTAACATATTCATGACCCATCAGATACTGATGAAGGCAGAATTATCATCTCCTATGCAGTTAAGATACAGCTGTATCATGTAAATAACCTGAGTTCAAAAGTCATGACAAAGTTAAGACTTTTTTAAAATAATGTGGAAAAGTCATAGTGCTTTCAGGATTAAGTACTCGTTTTTTCCCCATTTATGTAATCAATAGTTGCAGTAGAGATGATATCAAAATAATTGAAGTTGGGGGGGGGGGGGAAAAGCAAAGATTTCCCAGAAATCACCAAGAACGTGAAAATATTTTCAAAAAGAAAAGTGGATGGGGGAAAAAGGGATATCTGGAACTAACAATGCTGTGCCTTCTTTGAAGAAAGAAATAAAATATGAAAGAACTCAAAGTAGCTGTAAAGCAGTATATGCGCTGTAGTTAGAGCAATAAAAAGAAGGTGTATGGAATTTTAGTTTGCATAATCATTATAGCTGGCCATTCAAGCATAAAAGTGTATTTTCTGCTGTAGCAACAGTTTTAGTTTCTGTTTTTCACTGTAAAACTAATTAAAAGTAGACATAGGTTGAACTGCTAAGGAAAAAAAAAATGCTTGGGTATATATGAGTACTGGATTATCCATTAAGGCCTATGTCACTTACCAAACACAGTTCACTTCTATCAGCTTCAAGCTATGCCACAGCAAAAGCTCTGGAAGGATTCAGCTGAAGTGTATTTCCACAAACTTAATATCCATAAAGTTACACCAAATTATGTTTTTTTCCTCTATGACTTTCTAAAAAAATATTTCCTTTTTTCCTGGCGGATGATGAAAGACAACATTCTAATGTTGATTTGCTGGGAGGAGGCAATTACTACAAAGATGTTTAAGACAGTTTTATTAAAACCCTACAAAACTCCTTTGTTGCTCCTGTTCTTGCTGTATCATGGTCCTATCTAAGCACATATAAAACTAATGGAAAAATTGCCTGATACAGAAATATAAGCCTGAACCCTGGCAGCCTAAATGTTTTACGATCTACTACACCAAGCCTTCTACTTGTTTACTCGGGCATATGGGTGTAACGTGAAGCATTTTCAGGAGGATGAAGAGTAAATGGAAGAGACGGTGCAGTAGATAAAATCTCTCAAGTTTTGACATGGCTTAAGATGAAGATAATGGACATGTGTTAAGAACAGTTACCAAAGGCTTGATAGAACATAGATGTGGAGGCCAGAAGATGGGCTAACGAGCCATAACTTTCCATTTCACATTTCTGCAACTTCATATTTGCTAAGCAAAATACTCAAGACAGATGAAAATGCACACTTTTAGAATCCTTCATCCTTCAGTCATTAGCTGTACGTCTTCCGGTCCTCCACAACACATAGACACACACATATAATAAGTTATTAAATTTCAGAAGTATAAGGTGTGCTGGTATTCCTAGCCCCTGGCACCTTCTTTGAGCTGCTGCTGGGGACAGAGGACCCCAAGGCGGCCAGACCTGGGATGTGCTCCACAGATCAGTCCCTGCCACTTGTATGTTATAACAGTCCTATTACTTACAAGTCACAAGTACTTGAAAATGTTCTTCTCAAGGTTATTGAAACATTTTCCTCAAAACTCATGCAATTATTTTCAGACTGTATACTTGGATAATGCAAACACCTGATCTTCACTTTTTGGGAAGCAAATAATTTGGGTAAACACACTCCTGCTCCTGAATATTACAGCTGTCCCATGGTAATCTAGGAATTCAAACTGCTGTCCAATTTCTGACTAAAATATGTAAATGAAAAGCTGATATATTTGTGAAAATTATTTTTTTTATTCCAGATCTACAGATGATAGACAATTATTGAGTCAGAGTAAGACTATTAGAACATTTGCATATAAAAGCTGAATGTTAATTTGACATTTGTAATTTAATATTTCTGGTGCTCAAGTCACACAGTTTATAATATTCAGACAAATATTGTGTTACCTACAAGAGCAGCAAAAATCCAAGTACATTTCTTCTAAATGCTTGCAGCCTAGTAAAATAATTTAAATTCTGAAGAAATATGTATAATGACCTAAATATAAATATTATTAATGACTATTTTAATAACTAAAAAGGCTACAAAGCAGTATTTAATTTTTAATAAACCTGTAGTATTCTATAGGTTTGTTTAGTTATATATTCAAAACTACCAGATCCCATCACTGAAGTAGTGCTGTGTGTCAGCTTTTCAGAGAAATAACTTTACTGCATCTAACAATAAAATTCAAGGGACTTCAAAACAAATGTTTTATTCGTTAAAAAGTTGTATTTTCAATTCCTCTAACAGAGACTGAATGAAAAAGAAAATACACATTTAACTTCTGATCCAATTCTACAAATTGATCACTTGATAAATTCTTCTGGTTGTTTAAGACTACAGCTTGGAACATAAATACTATTAACAAAAGGCTTTTTTTTTTTTTTTAAGCTTTTTCATGTAAAAATTAAGCTAAAAGCTTGTAGGCGCTGTGTAGTTTACCCTAAAAGCACATAGCACATACACTCTAAAACAGCTGTCTCATAAAATTTCAGAAGTCAAGTAACTGAAGGTCTTCTTACACTGTAAAGTGTCTCAGTGTGTTACCCATGGACACGTACACCACAGAATGCTTGTGGTCGTTCTCTCTGAACTTCCCTTTAGGCAACAGCAGCTAAACTAAAGGATGACTTCAATGCAGGGATTCAAATGAATATGTTCTATCGCTCTATAGACAGTTTTCAGTGTCTTTGCAGGATCCTTTAGATGTTGGTTTGTTATAAGGAGAAACGTGACTCCACGTTTTGGGCATGATCAGCATTATATTAGAAACCTCATGTTACAACACTTTCTAATTCATCCCAGTTCCCTGCCTCATTCCAGCTGACACATGAACCAAAGCAATTTCTTGTCATGTAGTTTTCAAGGTCATATTACAATCTCTTGGGTCAGCTGCCAACCTTCCTTACTTCTTATTTCTATAATTAACTTTTCCTTAGCTTAAAGTCTTTTCTATAGGCTTCTTGATGCCACTTTTTTGCATTCAGGTCCCAAACTTTATTGGACTCTATGGCTCAACTTCTACCCTAGTCTAAATATCACAACTGGTGCTTCCCACTGCTCTGCTGACTGTCAGTAAAGGAGGTTATTTTGCTTTTCAGCCTGAATAAATAATGGCCATTATGCTCAGCATCTTCACTGAGCTTTCATGTTTCATCTTACCTGACACAAATATACACATATACATGTATATGAATATACAAACACACATCTCTCTAATCTCCTTCACAGAAAAGATATAGCTTTTTCTAGTGGTGCCCAAATCTTCAATCTTCTCAGTTTTTTGCATACCTAACAATTAGCTGCTGTGAAATTGTTTCTGAGAGAATATCTACTCTACGTGGTTTCTCTGTGGTTTCCCAGCTTCAGTAGTATTAGTCAGCCAGTGCAGATGAGAGAGAACGTCTCCAGGCAAACTACAAATGCCACCTCTAAAATAACAGCTCTGCAAAGTGAACAAGAATGAGATAATCCCATTAGGTTACTAACGACCATTTCTCTTCCCTAGTGACATGAGGGAAAAGCAGGAGCTTTGTTTCAACCTCCATGCCCAGCACAAAGCTAAGCCTGAAGTGCCGAAGTTCCTACATATGCCTTCACCTCACAGGCACTGAAGGCATTACTCTAGTTCTAATGATTAAGCGCATTTTTACACCTTTTAAGTATGAAGAGGTAGTTAAGGACAGGAGATTAAAAGTTACACAAACTAATTCAAGCAAGATTCTTTTCTATCTGTTCTTACCCTAGGGAAAGGCGGAAATAATAATAAATTTTCAGAACCTTTAGACTTTCTTCTGAGTATTCCTGAACAAATATTTTACTAGCTATTAAAATAGGATTTTCTACTTGTTCCAGAGCATTATTACTTGACTTTTTTTTTTCTCTCTCATTTTAACAATTTCTTTTCAGGTACATGTTTCAACTACAATACTTGGTACCATTTCTTGGTAAGCTTCTAGGCTCTTCTTTAAAATATTTTTTGTTCAATTATGTGAATTATCACAGCAACTGATAATAAAACAGTTGATAGGTCTTTTCACAATTTGTTCATACGTGTGTGTGTATCTGGACACGACTTTCGTGACCAGATCAAGCAGAACCTTATCATTAGATATAGCACTCAGCACTAAGCTTCATCGTTTATTTATAATGAAATACTGCAGAAGGAAAGTACAGTTTCCAAAGCATTTCTCAATAGTTAGTGATGTGAAATACAAATGGGTTCCCTTGTGATGATATTTCACGGGTGTCACGCTTGCTCTGTGAAAATTGCTAAGTCTACTTTCCTTCCTGTCCCACTTCCATAAAGGAGAAAAAACTAGAGAGTCTCATATAGGACTTCAAAATATATGGATGACCAGTGCTATGAGAAACAAATACTAAGTGATGAGAGACAAATAAAACATTATTTCACAGAAAAAATACGCATTATGCTGGATAGGGTCTCCTCCAAGGAGCTGTTTGTTCTCTGACTGAATGCTGTAAATGAAGAATAGACCGTCTATGTCAGACAAGGAAAAGGCTTTCCCTCTTTCAGCTCATTGCAGATACCTCTCTCTACAAAGTAAAGCAGATCCCCCATGAGAGAGATGCCCATTAGTATTGCAGGCTAGGCTAACTTATTTCAAGATGTATAAAAGACACACCAGTTGATAAAAAATTCTTTCTTCAAGGAATAAAGTTAAAAGCTTTTGTACTATAACAAAGTATTAAAATTTTAAGAAAAGAAATGAGTTACAAAGCACCTATTTGTAGGTTGGAAGTTCAGTCCCTCTCATTTGACAGTTCCTGATTCTTAAAAAGAAATCAGAGACATTTATGATGCTGTAAGTCATGAGAAGTTCCATATCTCCACCAGGAGAATAGAATCAGTCTCCACACAAATTATGTGGTAACTACAGTCAAGGAACTACAGCCATGCACCTTTCATGGATGCTACAAGGACACTGGAGCTGTGTCCTTAGCACCCATTTCTTTATGGAATGAGTGGTCCATTGAACTTTGTTTACTTCTTCCATATTTCTGTGAACTATCCTCCATCCCTTCTGAAGGTCTAGCCCAAGCTAGGTTTTAATCAACAAGGGTATTCCCACAGCCCTTGGATCACCTTGGATGACCCTGCAAAACTCCAGCTGTACATCCTGTCAAACAGAGCAAAACCCCAAATCATCTCTATAAAACTTCTGTTGAGCTCAAGAAGAACCAACACACTAAAAGAGCCTTTGGGATTCCAGCTCTGCAACTCCTTTTACTGAAAATATTTTTGAAATTAATTTCAAGCTGGCAAGCTTTGTGAAACACGAACAGCTAAAATTGGCTAATCTACTATTTAGATGAAAGCGAAATACGAGCACTTTTGTTGTTACTGTTGCTGCACAGATTAAGCAATTTTCTATTGAACTGTTTATTGTTCAGCATTATAATTTACAGTATGTGCTGTGCCAAAAGAAAGATCCAAAGAACATTAATTTCTGTGCCTTTTTAATGAAATAAAAATTTCCCAGAAACACTAAAAAAAAAAAAAAGAAACTTAGAAAGTTCCATTGATCTCAGCATCTGCAATGCCTACTGGACAAGAGAAAAAATACCAATCTATGCAGTCCTCACAATCAAGTTTAACTTTATTCTTTATACTTAACACACTCCCAATCCCCATTTTATAATATTTGCATCCCATTTTGTCATTGTAATCTTTGCTGTGTTACAGGACCATTATCTGTCACTAGCTGTGAAATAAATGACTGCTTCTGAGTTGTATAGTCTGACTATATTTTTACATATAAAAGAGAAATACAACTGAAAAAAAAAGGACTGCATTTAAATATATGTAGCAGGTACAACATCCCAGCTGGAAACTGGATTTGATGGTGAGTACCAGTGATGGGCTATTTCCTGTGGAGGATATCGCAACGTAATAAAGTAACATTTGAAACAACGCTTTCAGTAATACATTATACCAGCTTCATTTATCTGTTCAATGAATAGGAAATCTACTTAAGCCACAGTGCCAAGATATGCTATTTCTTTTGCCTCAAATGCATTTTTCTTATTGCCATACTACTAATGGAAAACGTGTTATAAACAACAAAAAATGTATTTTATCTCACTGAACACTTAATTCATGCGGTGAAGATTTTAACTGAAGTTTCTATAATTTTAGATATGGAAGAGGTTGTTTTACTTCTTTCTTTTTCAAACTTCATGATAAGTTTAAGAATGATGTATCCAATATCAGTTAGGTACCTATACACATCTCAGTTGTCTGTCAGCAGCACATAAGGCATATAACTGTCTTCTATATACAGCATCTGTCATCAGCTTCTGAAGTGGTGGCCAACAGTAGAGGGCTACTCCATACATTTCTCTATTTGCACACTCTTTTTCAGTTAAAATTTCAGTAGAGGCCAAGAAAGCTTTTGTCCAAATTCAATTGGAAAGAAAATCGTTCCTAATTTAAAACTGCACTGTGACTGTAATCACAGTCGAGCATGCCTCTATCATCTCTGTGCTTGACGAAAGCAGCATCATCTAAGTAGTGGTTGACTACTAAGTAACAGGATACCTGGGCAAACCCAAATCATAGCTGTCCACTGTTGAACCAAGCCAGAAGGAAAAGCACACCAGGTGTCTTTATCTTATAGTGGCTTCCAACTTTTTGTTAAATATGAATAATAGTATTTCTCAAAATAACAGGAAACAGGATGGTATACAAAATTCTATCATGCAGGCTATAAATTTTTCACGTCAGTACTGTCCCATGCATAAATGACAGCACTGGCCTAGACTCAGGACCACCTACACCTGTACACGTCCTCTCACGTGACATAAAATGCAGAATGCAAAAAGCTGTCTAATGTCATCCTACATAAAAAAAGTTGCATTAACATTACAAGAATGTTGAACAGAATGAGGAATTACTTCCCAATTTGTAATCACTGAATCACATCAGGTCAGAGGCCCAGTATGTGATACTTTACACGATCAACAATTATACTGCTTTATTTTTATGCAAACAACAAAGGCTGATGAACAATATTTGTACTTTTTAAGTTTAGCAGTCTCATTTAGCAGTCTACATTCAAAATAAATATACAAAAGCTCATGCAAGAGATGACTTGCGTGATAGAAGAGAACCAGTAACAAATTCAGAGCTGATGGATATTTATAGGGGATAAAACATTTTGAAATTTCCAGTGGGGGAAAGGTATTGAGGGAAAAGC